>NC_046332.1:70943169-71246919 GCF_000738735.6 Corvus cornix cornix
GTTGCTGTCATTATGTTCATTGCTGTGATTTTGTCTCACAATAAAGATAGTTATAGCAACGAATTTTTTTCACTCAAATAACTTTAATGTTTTCATATTTTTATATTGCCTTTATATGCCTTCATATTTAGTGAAATCTGAATATTTAATGTCTCTATTCAAGTTAGGAAAATATAATCATAATACGCTGAGCAAACAAACTATTCTTGAGCCACTCTTGGTATTAGTCTTAGCAAAGAAGGTTCTGTGAAGTCAGAAAACACTATGTTTTTTTTAAACTATCAGCATTCTTGATGTACTACATAAATCTGCATAACTTTAGTTTCGATTTATTTTCAAATAAAATACAGCATTGGAAAAGATATTGAAGCAGAAGATGATTTTTTTTTTTTCCTTTCTCCATGATGTGGGCTTTCTTTCTCTTTTTTTGTTTAGCTTTAATATGGTCATGTTCAATAAGACAGAGAAGAAATGATGTGATTAATAGGTACTGTCTGCCTCAGGCTTCACTGAGATCTATCATAAAAGTACTGTGGCTAGTAGAGTGAAAATTTGTACCTGAAAGAGGAAGTCCTGCGAGCACATGAAAAGTACTAAAAAAGGGTTTCAGCTTTTCATGGAGTCTTTCTCTCACACAGATTGCACTTTACTTGTAACCCCAATGTGTTAAAGGTACAAAGGACATTTTATTAGCAATGCAGTAAAAAACTGTTGCCAGAGATGTAACATCACCCACCAAATCCACCTGAGTGGGCCCCCTGAAGGAAATATTTAAGATATTTAAGATATCTTGATCCAGTGCACAAAAATGAGATTAAAGGGTTTTCTGTTTTCATATCTACAGAGGGTACACTGCAACTTGCATAAGAACCAGTTTTTTCAGGGCATCTCACAATTTACCATGAGTTATATTTTAAGATCTGAATCTTGAAATTGAATTGAAGATAACAATTAAGTGGCTTAAATCATTCATATTTCCCAAAATACATTTGAAATTGCTGTCAAAAAAAAACCCTTTTAGAATGGTTGAGTTTGGACAATATTAAAAATAGTGCACTTTCAGACAACATGTGAAATTACAAGAAGTTTTATATTCTCAGAACTGTTTAAAGTGAAAAGAAGTGCCTGTATATGGATACATACTCTAAGTGATGGAAGGGTACTTCAATTTATCTGGCAGATACTTAGACTGGGACTTATGTGATCATATGTACATGTGTTGCTGCTTTAAAATTAGTAGAGAGAAATGAGCACTTCTATAACATATGCCACCTTATCTAAAATTCTTGCCAGAATTCTACTTTTTCTTGGAATAATTGTTTATTTTCACTGTCTGTGGAAACACACACCTACGCCTATATTGTTGGTCACTGAAGTGAGAAGGAAAAAAATCACAAAAAACATATGTCTTCTAGCATGAACATCTATTAAATAAATAGTAAGGTGTATACACATATATTAAAATTATATCTTAATATGTAACATATGCATATAAATTTATATCATATTACAAATACAATTGCATATATAATCTGAAATGTGTATAACATGACATCTAGTTATTGAAAAGACACCTTGATTCCAAATCAATATTCTTGAAATTAGGGAAATTACTTGAAGCCACAGAATTAGATGAAAAACTTGCCTGTTCAGTTCACAAATTATCCTTTCAAAACAGCATTATTTCATGAGATTTCATTCTACCAGCTTGAGAAACCAATGTCTGAACAATTTATTTTTCTCTAGAGGTTGTACTGGCAAAAAAGTCCAGAAGCAGAGAGGTAGAAAGAATCTGTAAAAAAGATGTATTTTGTAACTTACAAAAGTCCTAACACAGATTTTCTAATAATTGGTACTTCAGTGCCCATATCTGACAGTTCAACACTCAGTTTACAAAGTCTCCCCTGAAATAATTTGTTTGTCAAAGAGAAGAAACCTTTTTCCTCTCTTTTTTTTTTTTTTTAATTTTCTCTGAATAACAGACTTTCAAAACCATAAAGCTGGAGTGGCCATAGAGTCCTTAATGGGAGAGCATTATTTCACATAAAAGTAGTGCTTATGCATAGAGAAAAAATAAATTTCCCTGAGGCTGAATCTTAGATTTAGAAGCATTTCATTTTTCTTAGAAAAAAAGCAGTCAAGTGTTCCCGATAAAATCAGATACATTCACACTTGTACATTTTGATGTACCCTTTCTACTACAAAATACAATTTCTTTGTTTAGTCTCATTGAGATATGACACAAATCATGTTGAAATTAAATTTTGGATTGATGACTGTATATTGTTTCCTTCAGTAGCAACCAGTTCTAGTCACCTGTACAAAAGTACAATGGAATATGCTCAAATATAGAAATCAAGGTGCTGTTATTTCTTCCATTATGTCAAGTGTGGGAATTTCAAGATTTTACTAAGATTTTATGCTAAGCAGACATAAAAAAAAAATAAAAAAAAATGTGTCTTATTCTCTTATCTAGTGAAATTGTTATAAGTAAGTGTAAAAGAAAAACTAAGATGAATTATTCACTTACTTCAGAACTAACAAGTCCACAGACTCTTTAATCAATATTTATACTTTCTCCCTGTCTTGAGGAGCACCAAAATTGGATCACTATTATCTTCAACAGTCCTCTGTAGCAGTTCTCATTTCCTTATGTGTAATTTTGACACTTTGTTTTTATGCTTCTGTGGGATCTTCCATTAATTCTCTTACATCTCATACGTTTCATTAATTCAAAATCCATTATACCTCTTTCAGCTTTCCTTCCACTAGAAGAATCTGCCTGAAGTAGTTCAGGTGTAAAATTACAACAGCATAAAAAAACCCCTAAGTTATACATATATACGGATGTGTGTGCTCATAAACATAGGTTTATTTTAAGAATAATTTCTGAATACTATTTTGATGTCACTTTCTTTGTATTACTTTATTTCTTAATGCCCCCTTAAAAATTGATTCATTACACCAGGAATGAGAAGAACAAAGGGTTAGATTAGAGGAGAGAATAATTTGACAGCTGAACAATTTGACATAATTTTGGTTCATGATTAACAAGACTCCTGGCCTGCAAGAGAGGAAGAAAATTTGCATGAGTTGGTTTTGATTTATATCCATGTAAAAGAAACATGAGGTTCATCTTCCAAGGAGCGTTTGAGGATGCTCCTGCAGTCATAAATAGTACTATACAGAATTGGGTACTTCCAGATGGAAATTCAGTCCATCACAAGGGGAGTATTCATTAGTTTCAGAAGTCTTAAAATTGCTTGTTTCAACATTTGGTTAGCAGTCTTCTGCTTAAAGAAAATCTATGTTTTTCCAAATACAGATAACACTTGCCATTGTCTGAAATATTTTAATGGGAAACAGAGATAACAATACTGTAAATGATGCTTAAGCAAGATTCCATTATGAGATTGAATTCTGAATATTTATTTTGTTTTCTGAGACTTCACAACTTGGTAACTCTGAAGTAAATTATGTTCTAAGTACACAGTAGGAGAAAATATAGATAAAACCATATCACACTGTTGTCAGTCAAATGTCTATTTAAATAGCTAATCAAAACTTTTGTTATCAATATACAAGAAAAATTGTGTTTGTATTTTCTGTATTTAAAATTACATTCATTATCTTCATACAGCAAAACAGAGATGTTGAACCCTTATGGGGATTAAAGATGTTTAGTAACTTTGAAGTGTAGAGGATATTAATTTAAAAACCTCTTGAAACTCTCATAGAACAGGTGATTTCACTTCTGGAAATTCCTTGGTTTTATTGGAACAACATATCCTTGTTATTATTGTTATTAAAACTTGTTGAAGCATGTTAGATTAAAGAAAGAAAAATAGATGTAAATTAGCGTAAGATTCGTTATATTTATTAAATATATATATATATAAATAAATATATATATTTTTAAAAGTCTAATTTTATAAAATTTTTATTTGCAATAGGCTTTGCTAAACTGACAATGTGTTTGACCTGTTAGCAGACACATTAAAATGACCTGAGGTAAATCCTAGATTGTGGAAGAAGAAACTCTTGGAATTAACTACTACTCCCAGAAAAGGATTTTGTTGTTGTGACTTCCCATACAGATCCTTCTCGGGAAGAAATATCAGCTGTAAGACCCACCACAAGGAAGGTAGAAGAGTAGGGATGTAAACAGAGAAAGGAATTGATAGTAGGAATTATATATATATATATACATGCATTTATTAATTAGATGTAAAACTCATACACATTTAAAACACGCATATATCTATTTTAGCTACATACAATTTCAGCTGCGTTAGTGGCATTTTGACTGTAGTCGTAACTTGTTGGTTAGGCTTGGTAAGACTTTGATAAGACTAAAAATGGACAGGTAGGACTTCAAAAAACCTGTCCTGTAACTCCAGAGAAATAAATTGGTTATATTGTCCCCTGAACAAAAGTTCTTTCTATCATTAGCAAGGTGAAAAAAATAAATCATCCAGATTTTGGATTCATGCCTAATGGACGAGAGGGGTATGAAACCCCTGGTATTATCATGTGGAACTGTCTGAAACAGGACACAGGGGGAAAAAATAAGGACTTTGAAAATATTTCAAGAATTTTTAGGGAAAAGTTGAAGGTAACTACCTTTCATTATGTTCAGGACTTAGTTGACTAATTAGTCATTAGTTGACTAATGACTAATGAATGATTGTTACTTAAGAAATCCCTGAATATTGCAGACAGGACAAATCTGTACTCCTTATTGTACTATAAGCATTAGATATGCAAAATGTCCCTTTGTTTTTCATAGCCTAGCTAGGTGGGCTGGTATGAGACTTTTTTTTTTGTCTTACATAGCTAAGAGACATACGAGGTAAAGTAACTGAAGTTAAATTGCAATTGATTTGTCACTTATGAATAGCAGAAACACTAAGTGCGTGAATTGTGTGGCATTGGAAAGATTGTATGAAATATAAGTATTAATTTTGTCATGGTAACTAGAACATTACAGTTGCCAAATATGTCTTATCATCAGGGGTTAGATTCATGGGGGTGAGACTAGGTCTTGTACGGAGATGATAGATGATTAAAAAAAAATTGTGGTCCTGACAGGAAGAAAGGAAGAAAATAACATTCTCTATATACATCCTAAAACTTTATTTCTACATTACAGAATTGTAATGAATGTTACCTTGTGACATATTTATTTTATCTGAGAAGAAGATGATGGTTAGTAGCACAGAAGATGGAGCAGTAGGGAGGGGTTAAAATAACAAAGAAGAGCAGAGGTCTGAAGGTGTGCAACTGAGGAAATTTATGAGAAAATAAGAAAAGCAGAGGTCTGTATCCAGTTTCAACATATACAAAAGTCAGGTTCAAGTCTTGAAATATTTTCATTAAAAGATATAATAACAGCCCTGAATTCAACAAATTGAGTTCAGAGGAAATAGGACCAGGATTGTTGATGAAACCCACACCAAATAATTAGGTGAGTTTTGACAATTTCTATTGTGTCAGGCTTTGGTGTTGTATGCATACTATTTCATTTTAATTAGGAATGTCAGGAGGGAATAGAATATTCCCTGCACTACACCAATATTTCTGGGGCTTGACATAAAAGGAAAATTGACTGTGGTGGGCTGACCTTGGCTGGTTGCCAGACACCCACACAGCTGCTCTCCCCCTCCTCCTCCTTAGCAGGAGGAGAAAAAGAGAGCCTGCTGCAGCATGGGCTCATCTTGGGCTGCAACTTCCTTCAGGGCATGCCACCTGCTCCACAGTGGTGCTCCACAGGCTGTAGGAGAATCCTTCTCCAGCACCTGGAGCACTTCCTCCCACTCCTCTTCCCTGACCTCAGAGCTCACAAGGCTGCTTCTCAGTTGCTCTTCACTGCTTGCTCCTCATTTTACACTTTCTTAAGCCTGATCTCCCTTAAATGCCACAAGCATGGCTGAGGGGCTCAGTCACACTCCGTGGTAGGTCCAGTTAAGCTGGCTGGAATTAGCTGTGTCCAGACTGGGGCAGCCCTGGCTGCTCCTCACAAAGGCCTTGCTTTCCCCATTGCCAACACCTGGGCACCTGCACCCAGGGCAGCAGCATGCATGTCAGATGTGGGGATAATACAGCTTGAAAAATACCCTTTTTGCAAAGCTATCAGTGGTGAATGGAAAAGGGAGTGTTGCTTCTGCTTTTGAAGAATGCTGATAAGAGCTTTACTCGTCAGCCCCAAAAAAGATCCTGAGGAAGAACAGTGTCTCCTCATAGAAAATGGCACCAGGGAAGATGTGGCAGACCTGATGAAGGAACCAATGGATAATTGTACTGATAACTGATCTAAAGATGCTTAGCTGACACATGACTGACAGTAAATCACTTTGTAATATAAAAGCCCATCCCACATTTTAACAGTACATTTTCCTAACACACCCCTTCTTGGGGTATGAGTATGATGGTATGGGTGAGTAACACCAATACCTACATAATAGTTTGGGGATTCATATAGTAGTGGGGATTCATTAGCTTTGATATAATTGCTTTGATGTTGTTTAAAAAATAGTGCACTATAGTTATAGTTATCCATACTGTGCAAGAAATAATTCTGATTAAGATATTTTAGTCTACTCATTATCAAAATCAATTTAAATAAATAATTTATTTATATAAGCGTATTTGTTTTGCCATTTTTGATCCTGAAAGACGAAGTCATATAAAGGTTCAATTACACCCATGCAATCTTTTGGACATAAACCATTAACAAAGTCTGGGGCTAAGATTGGATCCAGGCACACGCAGGCTCCTCTCTGAGAAGGAGGGTAGGAAGGGCTTCTTTCTCTACCTTGTAACTCAATGGGAGGACTTCTCTAATGAGCTTTGTGTGAAGCTCCCATTCTGCCCATGACACCAATACACTAACACAAGGTACTCAAATTAATTTTGCTTGGTGATTGTACTTCTTCATGAATCACACAGGATTTCTTTTTTTTTTTAATTGCATGTATCAGGAACAAAGAATTACATCAAAAACTGATAGTCCCATTCTAAATCCTTCATTAATTTAATCATAATTTAATATTATTATTTGTCTCATTGGCTCTGAAATAGACAGACTCTGAGGAGACAAATGTGAAGAACAAGATACCACTCTACTTCTAGTCTGAAACAGAAACGAAGCATTGCATAATGTATAATTTCAACCTCAGGGTATTTCTTGTGTGTGACGACTTCTTTTATTTGCAATAATTTCACTTTAAGGGCTAAGAAATCAGGGCATATAAATCAAATAATACTCAAAGTAATGTTCATATCAACATCCATAAAATTATATTCCTATAGAGTAAGAGACAGTAATGAAATAAATATAAATCCTTAATATACTTGAATTAATCAAGCTGATATAAGAGGCTAAGCAAAAGCAGCGTAACCCTAAGAATGAATCCTAGTATAAAATTTGTTGATGTTTGTTATGGTTTGGGGGTTTGAGGGTTTTTTTGCTGATTATACAATAACAATAAAATTATTACTCTTCAGCCTAACTTTTCTAATGCTGGATGTTGGATGGTATTCTTGTGACCAACATAAAATGCAGCAGTATTTCATTTGAAATTAAAATATTAAGTGAAGCAGAGGATCCTTATGCCGCACAGTCTGTTTTGTTTCACAAGTCAAATATGTATTGTTTAATTTACTCTCCCTTTGGAATTTCATTTTAAGAAAAGGCAACATTTACCTTAAACCTGAGAGCTAAATATCCATATGCTTCAAAAAGATATTTCAATGAGATGAGTTCTCAGTACTAAGAAAACAACTATGAGAAATCAGTATTTCAAAAAGAAGCATCAGAATTTACCCCGGGAATTACCCCAGAGAACTTGCAGAATCATGATGAGAACCCATATGAAAGAATAGAGGCAAAATTTACTTTCCAAACCCCAATGCCAACATTGAAGACTATAGAGACTAAGTTATTTGTGAAATAATGAAGAGAAAAACCCCCAAATATCATGAAAGTAAGACAAATTTTAATATAAATTAATAACTAATTTGCCTCACCAAGGTAAAAGGGGTCCTTTTTAGATCTTATAAATGGATGTGGTGGATATAATAAGCATACCCTCTGAATGTTCTCTCACATGCAAATGATCAAAAAAAAAGTGAAAAATACACGGAAGTACTGACAATAAAAAATATTAAATGTAAAACCCATAGACAGGAAAAATCACAATAGAGAACAATATAACAGTACTCAGGAGTTAAATAAAAAAAAAAATAATTTCTACTTTCCCCTGGAGCATGTTGAGGGTAACAAAAAAAAATATTTATCTTCCCTAATAAATAAGGAAAATCCTATCCTAGGAGCTACTCCTAATCTTATGGGTAATATAGTAGTGCTTAGAATTTGGACATAGTTAAGCCCTGGGTTGAAGAACACTTCTGACAAAACATGCCAATCCATTCATATGTGGAGCTACAATGTTTCTTTACCATCTCTGATCCTGAGGTAATCCATCTACATTCAAAGCAAAGCTGCCTACTTCCCAGAATGTATGTGCTTCATCAACTGGAAACAGAGCCACGTAAAACAGCTACAAGAGCGCTATCTAAAAGAAAATACATCACTGAAAGAAAGAAAAAGGCAAGCAACCAGTCTGACACCATCTTAGCTGAAAAAAGGCCCCAAATTTACAACATCTAAAACAACTTCTGAATGCAAAGAATGGAGATCTAGAGTGTTTGACAGTTAAAGAACTAGGGTTCATTTATAGAGTTTTCACTCCAGTTTTTCAATTTACAGCGCTATCTCAGCTCTCCTATACATAATGACTGTGACTGAGGCGGGGGAGGCACAAGAGAGGGGGATGTTTTCTGTCTCCAGCAGTTAGGGAAGCTGAGATGAACAGATGGATTTTACTGCCATATTTTTTCTATTTCAGTATCTACCTAATACAGCGATACTGCAAGTGGTTGAACAATAGGCCAAAAATGGATTTTTATCTGTCAGGGACTCTATAAACTGGGTACAGCTTGGGTCATTTGTAACTGCAGTACTCTCATCATGAAAATGCCATCAGGCATGTTGCTCATCTTCTCTGTACCATTTCCTTTGCCTCTTCTGCTCCCAACAATTTTTCAATTATTTCCCAATAATACATATTTAATTCATTCTACATTTAATAGCTGATATTTCTTCTTTCCTCAAGTGTTGGTTAAAAAAAAAAAATCAATTTCATATTTGAAATTAAAAAATAATGCATAATGTAAAATTCTGCCTTTTACTAATCTTTTATTTATGAGCTAAAAAGCTTATACGTAAAAGGGAAACGAATGTAGCATATTTACAAGCAATTTAAAATTTTGGTTAATATATTTTAAGAAGATGTTTCAATTCAAAAAACAAAGAAAGAAACAAAAATCCCACAATATCTTCCATTTCAATTTTAGTTTGCCCTTTTCAGAAGAGAGAAGGATTAACACAAAAGTAAAGAAAAATGAACTCTCTCTTTTTCTATGTTACATTTTACAATATTGTGGGTGGGTTTTATTTATGAATTTTTAATCCACTAAGAAGCAAACTACTTGCATCTATCTCTGCTTAAGAACAATAAAGAACTTATGTACAGTGTAAGAAGTTTGAAATCAGGAAAGTACGGCACTGCAAGCAAGTGGACATTTTCTGCATAATATTTCTATGCATGAAAAGGAGCTATAAAGGGTGGGATAAATATGGATTTTGGGATAGTTTTCAGATCAGCTCTATGCAAGTAGAGAATAGTTTAAAAAAATCCCAAACACAAAAGGGGGAAAGGAAACCATGGTTTAAACTGCACATCCCTCAGTCTCCCCATCCCCTCTTCCTATAGACAGAGAAAATTTTGGTGTTTTGCTTTTTTTCTTGACATTAATGTACTTGTTTAATTTTGTGTTGCTTTGATATTCTGCACAATCATATTATTAACTTGGCATTCACCCATTCAAAAGCTAGTTGTAATTAATTTAATCTCTAAAAGTCAGCTTGAGACTCCACACAAATTCAATTCTGCAGACAGGTGACCAAGTGTTAAGTACCACCATGTGAGTTGGTATGGTCTCATTACAGAGCAAATGGATCTAGTCAGTACAGTGGAATTCAGGCAGCTATTCAGCTCACACCGAAGTAGACACATAAAGAAAATAGGACAGGATACATTTGCCTAATTGCAGTAATTTAGTGTCACTAAAGATGCCCAAAGATCTCAATTTTGTACAGCACAGTTACATCACATGAATAGGTTTGGCAGACAGAAAACAGGACTTTTGGCACACCCCAGCTGGAAGTCCAATGAGAAAATTTCTGAATTACCTCTACAATAACTGGAAAGATACATCTGCTTCAGCCAATCCATTCATTCCATATGAAGACAAATATCTAACAGAGCTATCATGAGTCATCCTCGAAAGTGCCTACATCATGGAAAAGAATATTCAGGGAGGTCTTGAAAAACACCTGGAGGACAATGCAGTCATAAGTCACAGCCAGCATGGCTTCATGAGGGCAAAGTCCTGCTTGTCAAACATGATTTCCTTCTGTGACAGGGTAACCCACTGAGCTGATCTAGGAAAGCTGGTAGATATAGCCTTTTTGGATTTCAGCAAAACTTTTGATACTATCTCCCACAGAGTCCTTCTGGACAAAACGTCCAGCACTGCCGAATAACCGTGTTACACGGTGGGTGAGCAGCTGGCTCAAAGGTAACATCAGGATGGCGTTCTGTCAATCTTGAGGTTCACAGGGCTCCATCCTTGGCCCTGCTCTTCAATATCTTCAGTAGCAACTTGAACTCAAGACTCAAAGGAGTACTAAATAACTTTGCCAACTAAGTTTGGACGAGTTGTCCCAACAACATTCTTAGCTCTAAATTAGAGAAATACGGGTTTGAGTGATGGACAGTTTGGCTGTGGCCAAAGAGTTACAGTCAACTGATGAATGTCCAAGTGGAACCCAGTAACAAGTGGTGTCCCTCAAGACTCTGTAGTGAAACCAGTACTATTTAGTATCTTAATCAGTGACAGTGAGATTTAGTACACCCTCAGCAGATGACAATAAGCTGAATGGTGCATTTGATACACTTGAGGGAAGGAATGCCCTCCAGAGGGGCCTTGACAGGTAGGCCTGTGAGGACCTTATGAATTTCAGCAAGGCCAAGAGCAAGTTGCTGCACCTGAGTCAGGGTAACCCAGTGGTAGTCCAGCCTGGGTGATGAACACACCAAGAGCAGCAAAACCAAGAATGACTTTGTAATACTGGTATGAAAACCTGGAACAAGAAATATACACTTGCAGCTCAGAAAGCCAACCATATCCTAGGCTGCACAAAAAGAAGTGCAGGCAGCAGATTGAAGAAGGCGGTTTTCACCCTCTACTCTACTCTTACAAGAAACCACCTTCAGTACTGCCTCCAGCCCTGGGACTCCAGCACCAGAAATACAGGCTGTTAGACCAAGTCCAGAGGAGGGGCACAAAAATGATCAGAGGGCTGTAATGCATCTCCTGTGAAGAAAGGCTGGGAGACTGGGGGTTGTTCAGCCCAGAGAAGAGAGGGTTCTCACGAGACCTTACTATGACCCTTCAATACTTGAAGTGCGCTTGTAAGACAGATAGAGCAAGAGCCTGTAGTAATAAGACATAGGGTAGTGGTTTAAACAGAGAGTGGATTTAGATTGGATAGGAGGAAATTTTTTACACTGAAGGTGCTGAGACACTGGAATGGGGTTCCCAAAGAAGCTGTGAATACCTCATAGCTGAAAGTGTGGAAAGGTGCTTTGAGCAACATCATCTAGTTGAAGATGTCCCTGCCCATGGCAGGAGGATTTGACTGGATAATCTCTAAAGGTTCCTTTCAACCCAAACCATTCTATGATTTTATAATCCTCAGATGTTTGCTAAAATACACAGAAATTTAGGAAGAGACATGAGAGTGAACACAATAATGAAACCCTGGTCAGAAAGCAGTTTTAAACATACCACAATCTCCTGTAATGAAGGCAGCAGGCAGGTCAATGAGGATAGTGATCAAATGTTTATATCTATAAGTAAGAACGAGGTCATCAGGAAATCTGGCAATAGAATTTTCAGGTATTTCTTTCTTAATCTATAATATAATGCATTACTTATGAATAGAACTCAAACAAAAACCAAAAAAGTACAACTTATTTTATGAAGTACTATTAATCTTTGAAGAATCTGGTCCAGAGAAGAATTTCAGAGAGGGTGTTAGTGTGGAATTCTTCTATATCCCTCATTTGTGCTATCTCCAAAGATAATTTGAGAAATGAAAAGGCATAGTGAAGTAAACAAAAACCAATGCAAGAAAAAACCCAGATGAAGATCAGCACTCTTCCTGCACATATGTGTCTATTTAAAGTGTTACTAAACAATTTTCAAATAGAGAATAGTTATTAAATTACCATTTTAAAACACATATGTTAATATTTAGGATCACAAGTTGTCATCACTAAACTTTGCTTTACAAAAGTATTTCAAAATAACCTCTAAAAACTCTCAGTATTTTACAACCATATTTATTACAAAAAGCTTTTGCACTTACAAAATGTAATCAAAATATTACACAGTATGATATACTGACTAGAAAATGACAAATATGTTGGTTTATCTCTATGTAAATGTATCCAAAATTATTCTATGCTAAACAAAGTCTGTGCTGCTTTCACATATATAAAAAAATGAAAAATATGCAGCGTTGTTTTCCCGTCTTGTTTAGACAGTGGGAGTGTTTTTAATTGTACTATTCTGAACAGCTTTTCCTGTCCTTTCAATGCAGATGGTAAATCAGACAACCAACTTCACATATGCACACATATGCACACTAAATTTCCTTCCAACCATGCAACCATAGAAAACAAATATTATCAATTATTATTTGTAATTAGGTGATGAATCATATTTTGTTAGGATTGACTGGTACTGTAGAAATGATATTTATAGACTTTATGAGGGCTTACTCCATCCCAGTGTCATGTAGGTATGTATATACTGAAAACTCACTGATGTATGTTCATAAGAAAAACATCTAAACAATGTGCTTACTCTTACCTCTCCTTGTGTAATGTGCAAGTTTTCTCATGAACTTCTTTCTATGAAAGAAAAGAAAAGAGAAAAAAGAAAAGAGAAAAAAGAAAAGTGAAAAAAGAAAAGGAAAAGGAAAAGGAAAAGGAAAAGGAAAAGGAAAAGGAAAAGGAAAAGGAAAAGGAAAAGGAAAAGGAAAAGAGGAAGGGAAAGGAGAAGGGAAGGGGAAGGGGAAGGGGCTGGGGAAGGGGAAGGGGAAGGGGAAAGGAAAGGAAAGGAAAGAAAAGGAAAGGAAAGGAAAGGAAAGGAAAGATCAAATATTACTTATAATTTGTTAACAGACCTAAACATCTCTCAATTAAAATACTTAAGCAGGGGGAGGGGCTGTGTAAGGGGCAGAGAGGAAGAGGGAGCCATATCTTTTTCAGTTCTGTGCAGTGGCTGGACCACAAAAGCATGCACAAACTGTGGTAAAGGAGGTTCCCTCTGAGCATTAGGAAACACTTTTTTTATACTGTGAGGGTGACTGAACACCGGAACAAGTTGTCCAGGGATGTTGTGGAGTCTCTGTACTTGGAAATTCCTTCTAACGTCAGCCATTCTGTGATTCCGTGATTAAATTGTGTTACTTCTGGCAGAGATGAATAGCTTTCATTAAAGTCTTATCAGCTTAAGTCTTCAAAATTCCACAATGTCTATTTATAAACTGCCAACTACCATAGTAATTAAACATAATATTTCTTCAGGACATTTTCAAAATTGATACGAAGTTTTGAAAAAAGATACTGACACAGTATTTTAAATTAGCAGTAAAATGATGCTCTGAGCTTAAGAGAGAGAAAAATTGTCTTCTAAAAAGCTGTTTTGCAAGAGCTGTCTTCTAACATAAACACTGGCAGATCTTTTCATATATTTCAAGAGACAAATCTAAAAGGTTTTTTTCTGCATCCTTAAAAAAGACCCTTGTTGGAAAATGCATTCAGTGAATGAATGTGCTAATCACTGATCATATCAACTTGAAAATAAGGAAGCTTTATCCAAGCCTAAACCTAAAATTTCTTAATCAGCAGTATCTTTGCCCTTTAACTTCTTTTGCATACTCATAAGGACTCCAAAGACATGGTTTAGAAAGGGGATTTTATGACAAGAACAAATACACAGAAAGTGTATTGGTGCTTCTAGGCATCCAAATTACGGAATTATCAAAATGATCTCCAGGACAAGCAAAATTAATCTTTGGACGGATACTAGTTATTTGGTTTTTGTGGTTCCCCAAGATGTTTTACTTCAGTAATGACACCACTGATCCATCTTGTAAGACTTCAGAGAATAAAGTGTTCACTTCTTTCAGCAATAAATAGCTTCATGAAGTCAGAAGACCTACAGATAGTACAAATTTCAGAGACAGAGGATTTGATAAATGTTTTGGTGTTTTAACTGTAAAACTCCTGTTGTAGTGCTAGGTTTAGTTTAGCAGGCTGCAGCTTTCCCTGAGAGCTCAGTGGAGCTGCTTAGGGCAGTGAGACCATTGTCACCCTCCTGTAGTCCATTTCGGACGGCTCCGCGGTTTTGCTCTGGCTAGCTATCAGCTTTACAACACAGCGATGGCGAAGGAGGTGAGAAGGGTCTCCCCATGAGGGTTTAAGAGGATCTTTAATCTTACATCTCGTCCCAGCGACCCCCAGAGGCAGAGAGACCTTGTGATCAGGGAACAGTGGGCTTTTGTCAGATCACAGGGGCGGTACATGGGCGGAGTTGGGGTACAGGAACCAATAGGGAGGACCCGAGGGAGTGGCCAGGGCTAGGGGCAGGGGAACGTGGAGGGGGAACAATGTGAAAGGCATTTAATAAATGAATCGGTGGGAAATACAACACCACAAACTCCCTCACACATTTTAAATCCTAGAGCTATTTTAGGTATAGTGAAATTTACTGTGAATGCAGTCTGGGTTTTTTAAGATAATGTGTACTGGGAAATAGGTTTCATCATATTCCCATCTCCTTTTTTTTTTTTTTTTTTCATTTTTGAAAGTGAAGTACTTAGCAAGAGTATTAGGACCTCCAGACAATCGAAAATGGAAGTTTAAGAAAATATCAAAGGACCAAGCATGACCAGCAGAATTTTAAATATGCTGCTTTTGAAGAATTCTTAAAAGAACCACATATCCCCATCCACTTCAGGATGGCGAAGGGCAGGGCAGGTCTCCCTTGGGAGTGAGGGCAGGGCAGGCTTGATGGGTTAGGGTTGGTTGGAGCAGATTTGCTCCCCCTCCCTGCTGGCTGACATGACTGATGTTGGTAGCAACATCCAGACAGACTGTGGTCAGAGGATGGAGATATACAGCACCCCTTTGTGTCATGTTTTTTTTGGGTTTTTTTATTTTTTGGGGGGTGGGGGGGGGCGGAGGCATCTACCACCCTCCCCTGATGGAATCGCAGAAGGAAGCTGATGTTGACTATGGGAGAAGGAGCACCCTCCAAGATATTTCCACTCATGCTCATTTTATGTCCTTCACTGGTACTTGCTAGGCTGCTTCAATCTGTTCCAGTGGGATTATTTTCCAAAAAGTTTCATCAGAACTCTTTTATTCTTGGTATATAAAAGTACAAGTCACAAATAACTGACATTTTGTGATGAATCTTTTTGGTTAAAAATATCCTTGTTTACTCTGCCAAACACATGTACACCAGCACTGTGCAGCTTAACAAAATACATAAGCATATAATTGAGTACACTCTTGTTAGGTAGAGACTGCTTAATTAAAGTCAAGCCTTAATTAGGTTTCTTCCAGATGACTCAAAAGGCCCTCATCATGCCCACTCTTATTGATCCCAGCTTAAACAAGTTGTATGATGCTTGAAGCCTGCTACTCTTTTTCCTCTGCTTTTTCCTCTTGTTTGGTACGATTTAAATTCTGTGTTTGCTGTTACATATAGAAGAAGAAAATAGCTGCATAATTTATATTTTATACATATTTAGGCTTATACATTAAACCTGATCAGGGGATAGCTATGGAAGCGTACAAGGGCAGATGGAGCAGATGCATTGTGATATGTTGTCATGACAGAAATCACAACAGGTATAAAAGAGGTTTTTCTAGATGACAGCGTTTAAGAGAGTGGAGTTTGAACAATACACAACCAGGAGTGGAGAACCCTGCAGAGGTATCATGAATTGCAAGTATGGACATGCCTATGGACATGATGAAGGATTAATAGGTATAGCAAAGTGTAGATTAGAAAATCTCATCATATTCTATGATTCTCTTATTCAACCCTGTGACAGAAGACAGAGAAAAGAGAATCTGCAATTACAACAATAGAATCATAAAACCATAGAATGTTATACCTGGAGTTCCTGCCAGAAATGAACAAGGACAACTATGAAAGTAGTGTTGAATTGCAAGCTTTGAGAACCGCAAATTTGGCTGCTATGAGATTTGCCACCTTGGTTAACCTGTATTTCATGTACATGCACTCTATGAGAAGACACAAAAACACAAAGGATAGGAAAACATCTGACAAGTCGCAATGAACTGTCATGTCACCTTTGAATATGTCAAGTTTTAATTAACAGTATAAGGACAATGTTTAATTTATTTTACATCATAGAAACATATACACATGTATAAGTGGTCAACAAAGGCTTGTAAAACTACTGAATTGCAGAAATATTAGGAAAGAACTAGGAAATTCTATGAAAGAAGTGCATGCTTATAAGACTATAACTCATTAAGACAACCTAGTTCTAATGAGTCTTCAGTATGTAGACAGAATCCAGGCTTTATAAATTAAACGTCCATTAATCAGCATGTAATTGAAGTTAGTTTACTTTGAAATCAAATGCAAGCTTGCTAAAATGGTGTTGAGAAAAAGAGTATTTAAATATTTTGTAATACTGTGATGGTATAGCCAGAAACAATGCAGAAGCATTTTACATAAATATGGGAGCAATGTTACAAAGAAGATACTGCTTCAATTCCTGCATTTCTTAGGTTCATTTACAATGCAGAGAGTATGAAGTATTCTGAAGATAAAGCAATGACACTTTTTATATTATTTGAAATATGTCCTTTTTCAAAAGTAGAAGATCTGTAGAATTAGGTTCGCTGACTTAAGTCAGACTAGTAATATTTTAGCTAAGTACATCCTGAGGTTCTTCAATGAACTAGGGCCTAAGGAATTTTTAATAATATTTGAAATAGACTCTCCTATCAGAATCTGCATCACTCAATTCCTCATGACTTTTTCAGAAATAATTGCAACATCCTTAAGTGCTTTAAAAATAAAGAATCAAATAAAACCAAAATACATAAAAACAATGGCTTGGAATATTCTCCCTTTATTTTGGAGGTTGAAAGGTGTGCTGTATTTCAATGATATTATAAAGCAGATTTTCAGGTTTTGACCTATGTACAAAACTATGAAAAACTGAATCTTCCATACCATGGACGATAGTAAAAAGTATTTTAGGCATGCTGAATAAGATCGTTAGAATGTGCCCTTGGATTTTTTCATGAATGCATCTGATTGAATATAATCCGTTGCTAGGAAATCTTCCATAGTTCAACACTAATTTATGATGCCAATTTAAGCTTTTTTTGTTTGTTTACAATTCTGTATGCATTTGGATATCCTCTACAAATGACTTTGAATGTAAAATTTTCTAGCAATTTCTGTACTGTTATATAGCAAAACCCCAAATGAAGACATCCATCTGCCTGGTACAGAAGCAAAAAGCGGTAAAACACCCTACTTTTGATTTAAGCAGGAATGTCTTTTTAATCTGAATGTAACAGTGTTTAGATTTTATCTACTACACACACTTGCATAAGCTTTTTGATTTTACCAAATTTCCATCAGTTACAATTTGTACATTGTACTTTGACTTATTACTAAGTACATTGTGCCAAAACCCATAAATGAATTTCCTCAAAATTACTCTCTCTCTTCACAGATGACATTTTTTTCACTCTTGTCAGAATTGTATCCAGCTGTGTTTTCCACTGCAGAATTCAGTATAGTTTCTCTTCACACTGTCTGTTCACTGCCTGGATGAATATTTCCCTGTAATGTGGGACATAATCTTCACCAGGCTATTTCTGCAGTCTGGATTATCCCAGAAACTCTATTTCTTCTGGTTGCACACTGTCTAGTATCAATATGGAAGCATCTCAGAAGGGAACAAAGTAGTATCATATTTTCTGCTTTCATTTTCTCCTCAAGGCCTTTCCACTCCATTTTAATTATAATTTCTGTTGTTATTGTACCTCAATTTGTGTTCTGTACAAAGCAGCTGTAACAAAGATTGGTTACTCATCTTTGTTAATATAAAGCATTATTATTAACCACCATAGTATTACCTATTGTGTTTAATGAGGCTTGAGACAAAGCTTAGTGAAGTCGATAGCAAATTTTCTATTAAGTACAATGATGTAGAGCATAAACTTGAAGTGAATCTTTATTTTAATTTTAAATAAACATTTATTATTTAACTAACTTCCAATAAAAGCAATAATTCATACAATTATTAACATCATTATTTGGAAAATGGAATATTTTTATGAAAACTATGTGATTAATGGTTTTGAGCTGCATTCTTTCCATAATAGAGACATTAAATCTTACTTTGACACAAAAGCATAAAATTTTTTAAGACAGGCTATAAATACTAATACCATTAAAAGACAAACAAAAATTCATCCACAAAATGTCAAGCTGCTTGAATTCATTTCTTTCTAAGTGTCTTGGTAAAAACTGGGAAAATATGAAAAAAGTTTAATATGAGTAAGAAGAGAAAAGAGTAAGCTAGACCTTTACTTCTGAGATAATTGGCTGTAATTCTACCATAGATGACAGAAATATCCAGGCTTTGGCCCAAGATTCTAATGGAGATTTTTGCTTTGTTTTGTTTCTTTGCTTGTTTGTTTATGTTACTTTTTTGGGTTTTTTTCCTGCAGTATAACTATACTGGAAAATTAAAACTCACAAATCTGATCATCTTGACCTTTATGCCTAAGAAACACCAAAACCCATAAACATCAGTGCTAACCACACAGTATCAGCTACATGGAAGAACTTCAAGGTCATCTTTCTAACAAACAATCCTGTGTGCTACAGTAGAGGAGAAAAGCCTAATTTGTACACAAAAGTACCTCTGCTGTCCTTGTACTTTGCATGTGTTCCTTGTTACAAAATACAGTATCCTACAAAATTTTATTTTGTAAGTTTGGTATGGCTTTTTAATGAATCTTATAGATATTTTGGACTTCTCATTCAGATAACTTTAGGCAGATGAAATTCCTGATCTGGAAAGCTCAGTTGTTATCATTTAATACCAGTTAAAACTAAATATTGGCTGGACATTTGCTCTCAAAGACTTTTAGAGACCAATCTGTACTTGCTGTAGATTGCTAGTTTTCATTTCCATTGTTAAATGTGAGAAAATCAGGTGCAGTGCTGCAAGTGAATGGGCAGCAACAAAATAAAGGGCTGGGGGAAAAGGAAAGGGACAGAAGAGGACACATCAATGACTGATGTGCTTCAGGTTTTTTCTTCTATTTTTACTGATAATATTTGTTCTCGTGTCTCCCAGGTACCAACATCTAGTGACAGAATATGAGAAAATCAAACACTAATAAGTTAGCATGAAAATACTAAGTTAGAGGAACAGCTGATACGTGGGAGGGCAGGGCTGACATGGAAAAATCTGGAGAAATGTCCTGATAGAAACCTCAGGAGGTTCAATAAAAGCAAATGGAAAATCCTGTACCAGGAACAGAGTAACCCCACACACATTACGGGGTGGATGGCAACTGTATGGAAAGCAGCTTTGCAGAAAATGGTCTTAAAGTCCTGGCAGACAGCAAGCTGAGGATGAATCAGCAGTGTGCTCGTGAGATGATAATGAGTAAATGCATGCTATTGTAGTGGTTATAGCTGTGTCAGAAAGAATTATCCAACAAGAAGAGGAAAGGGGTTTTTCTCCCCCTGTGCACAGTACTTCTGAGACTGTCCAAGGTATTGTGTGCTATTTGGTGCTTTTTAGTACAATAAAAACATTGACAAACTTGAATAAATTCAGTGGAGGGCCACTGTCACCCTTTAAAGATATTCAAAGAGTGGTTCAGATAAATGGATTTACTCAGACTTAAGAAAATACTAAGGGGGCCCTAATCATAGTCTTCAGCTAACTGATAGATACCTATAGAGAAGATGGAGCTAAAATTGTCTCTGAGGTGCACTTGAAAGAATGAGAAGCACCAGGGGAAAGGTGTGCTGAGAGAAGTTTAGAATAAATGTAAGTGAAAAACTACTGAAAAATAAGGTGAACGTACACTGGAAATGGTAGCCCAGAGAAGATGTAGAATGTGTAGCCTTGAAGACACTCTGAACTTGAGTGGAAAAAGTGCTGAACAACCTGGTGTAACTTTTATGTTTGCCCTGGTTTGTGTGAATCTCTCAACTAGATGATCTCCAGCTATCTATGATTTTAAATGAAAAAATAAAATAAATCTAAATTAACATTTCTTTGTTGTGGAGAATTAAAAATCACTATATTTTAGATAAACTGGTATATAAAGTTTTGATTGGCACAATATTTCCTTCCTGTTACATTGAGTGGCTCATAGAGTGCTTTTGAGTTATATTAGCTGAATCATGATTGTACTTCTTAATACAATAGATATAGGTCTTAATATTTGTGTTGCAGGAGTTTTTAAATTGAAAAAAAAAAAAAAATCAGAGCAGTGTTTAGTGATGGACACTCTTTTGGTCTTTCTCTTCAGTATTTTGGAGCAACCCCTCAGAAAACCTAGGTCATCAGCAAAAATATATAATGCATTATTTACTGAAATTCATGCCACACATGACAAGCTGAGAAGTTTTGTCCGAGTAAAATCCAGTGAGTTTCTTTTCTTTTTTCTCTCCCTTCCTTTCCTTGAGAGATTTCTTTTTCTAATTGCTTTTATTAACCATGACTGTCACTAGTTACAAACACAAATGCACACACACTAACATGCAGCCACATATATACTTATTGTCCTTCCACTGCCTTTTTTTTTCTCTTTTTTCTCTATTAGTTGCACAAGATTGCATGAAACAGTTTGATTTTTCCAGTTTTTCCAGAGCTTCAGAGGTAACCACCCTGCTAGATGGAACATTTCTGGAAGTTTACAGGGACCCTGCAGCTTCTGTTAGTTGTTTCTTGATTGGCAGGTTAATGATTGTAACCTGATAGATTGGCTCCTGATAAAATAAAATGGGCCCACCCCATTCCACTCCTTGGTGGATTGGACCAAACAAGTGCCAGATGTCCTTCAACATCAAGCATTCTGTGGTCCTGAGATACCATTATACTGACCATGGGATTCAGGGGGGGTATTGGCCTAAGCCTGGGGACAAGAGTGGTGTTACTTACAGGAGTCATATCCAGTTCAAGACATTGAGTCATCAGGTGCTGGATAAAATAAGCATTTTTTTGTAATATTGTGAGGATAAACAGGAGATCCAGGGTATCCACATTGACTCAGCAAAGGTGAGAGCCTGAATCACAGGATACAATGGAAGTGGGGCATCTAGAGGCTTCACCTGAATGAAAAATGGACAGGAATAAACATTTGCTCCGGTGGGAGCAATTCAGGGACACTTACTCTGCTGATCTGACTCCAGTAGCTGTCATCAGACCCATTCACACCTGTGCCCCAGTAGCTGGCTCTCTGGGCACAAATTCAGTAGGACCCTCTCTAGATCCAGAGAGCTATGTCCTGTCCAAACTATTGACCCAGGACCCCCACTCACTCTGGTGTCTGACACCACAGGAGGTCACACCAGCAGCTGGCAGCTAGTCCTTGCAGCACATGTACACAGGTTTAGAGAGTGCCATCACACAGAGAGTTAAAAGTTTTAATAAGAAGATATAAGAAGACAGGACAGACTGCAGTGATGAGGAACAGGGCTCTGCCAGAGAAATGTACTGATTTGTTTACATGCAGCCAGTCCCTTTATACCTTTTTCTGTCTGTTTACCTACACTCTCTGTCCCTTCCTGCTTCCCCGTCCACTGCATTTCTTCTCAGGGGCTTGTACAACTCTATCACTCCTAAACTCCTTCCAGACTGGGTACCTCTGGGGTACCCTATTAGTTAAAACAGTGCAACCACTGTGGTCATCAATAAAACTGTTTTTGAAAACAAATGTATGTCAACCTCTTCCATGAGCTGTCCTTTTCTACTTAAGATTTCCATAATGGGAGGTGAAGCTTTACTGGGACAAAAGTTGACATAGTTAGTCTGCAATCTTATTGTATCATTTCATTATCCAAGCCAAAATGATGACAGTATCATCCTGTCAAGGCTGGCTAGCAACAAGTGTTTTATCCTGAGCGTTGTAGAAGCAGTTAGGTGCGTATGTCTCCTAAACGGAAAAGTGGAGCTTTCAACTGAAATGGGTTGAATAGCCAAAGAAGTCAGAATAAAACCAGTTTTGTCATACATGAACATGACTCATTTTCTTTCTGTAATAGTCTGTGCAAAAAGAAAATGATCTAATAAAAACCTAGATGAATCTTCACAAAGGATAAAAGTTCAATGAAAAAGATATGCCTATGAAAATCACAGACTTCATGATAATCATGTTTTTAAGAAATAGTACATATACAGAAAGCTTAGTCTGAATCAGAAAATGCAGAGTACTGTAACTCCATGTTTGTTTTCTCTGTGAGAAACAAAATTGACAGTCTTTTCAGAGGAAGCAAATAACAGAAAATAAATGTTTTCCTGAAGTTCACTTGAAGCCTTAAGGGATACTATGTTATAACAACCTACCTTCCATTCTTTGCAGCTCTGACTAGTATCCCACAGAGATTCTTTGCTAAGCTGTGAGTACAAAATAAAATGTGAAGAGGTCCAAGCCTGTCTACAGATTCCACTTATTATTAGCATCCATTCTTACCATAGAACATGTCACTGGAGACCGGTATTGTCCTTAGAGTGAAAGGATTTCAGGAAAGTTATTTTGGACCATCTGAAAGAAAGAAAATCTGTTGTCTTTTTATAAAAACCTATAATCTCAATTACCCATTTGCTTTTTCTTTAAAGAAACATTCAAGCTCCCCAGTCTCTTTCAGCAATGTAATTTCCCAACTTTGTTTGCAGTGGAGATAGTTTTAAATGTTGTGTTATTTCTGTAGTAACTTTGCAGAAAAATATAGTGTGGAAATTGCTGTGAATTAGTTCAGATCGGAAAGAACAGTTTTTATTCTACATTACAGGAAATGAATGTAAGTATAGTTGCCAGTTACTAATAAATAAAAAACAATGCCTCTAAGGAGGCATCTTGACAAATACATAGGGAAGGTTAACTATATTTAGAATAGCAGAATAGGACATGACTGACATAACATAAAACTACCTTGTATTGCTCGCGCATCAGCTTTTTTTTCTTTTTTCAAAGTAATTAGCATGACAACGTATTACATTAACTTGTGAAAGGTCCTGTGTTTCAGGGAGTACAATGGGCTGGAAGTGGTAATGGATGTATTTTTTTAAATGTTTATCTATATCTGTCTTTGCTAATCTAGAAGCTGTTTCAGCTAATGGTTTTAAATTACCAGAAGGAAGGCCCCTACAAGATTAAATTACGCTTATTCATAAAAAGTGTTTGAAAAAGTCAGACAGCTTAAAAAAAATTGCTAAAAATGTCACTCTGGAAAAATACTTGATTTTTCAAGCATCAAACAGAATCATGAGGATGAAACGTCAATTATCAATTGAGCTTGTGACTCACAATTTATAATTTTGGGGCTTAAAAGCTAGTTTTCGAATGCATTTAAATTAAAGTATTAAAAATATCATATACCTCTTAATGATATTAATATCATACTAAAATAAAGCAAAATAAGCAAAACCCAAGTATAAACAAATTTAATACCTGTTTATGGTGCCAGATGTTTAGCAGACACCTGGACTGCAAATAAAGTGTATTTGGAATATTTTTTTCCTTTACTAACTGTAATTCTAAAAATGTATTCAAATATGTGACTATAATCCTATGTTCTCATTTTGATGTCACCTGTAGTGCCCATCAAACTTCAGTGCCCAGTAAAATACTTTTTTTTTTTTGCCAGCCTTGTCTGCTCATCAGTAGAATAGAGTGGGTGGTATTTGGATTGGTTAAGAAAAAGTCTGGCCATTAGGCTTGCAGCATCCAGAACCTTTTTTCTTCTCTTTTCATAAGGGACCCATTTCAGCCAGTGAACTGAGGACTGAGTATTTCTCCTTCTAGTCATTCCTACTGTTAGTTTAGTGACTTGTTCACTCACCTGGGAAAAGGGAACTACAGCCTGAATTCCTTTCAGTTACAAGCAGATGCGAACCTACGTCTCCTTGTTGTGAATGGATGATGTGGGTTTAAATCAGTCTCTGCCTTTTGCCCAGGCCTCTGGCAGCAGGCAGTCACATTATTGAGGTGGCCAGCACCCCAAGACCCACTCTCATTCACAAGTTCTTTAATAATGGCTGATTTGGTCTATCATAGAATGAATTATTTATTAATGGAAACAAAACTAACAGACATAAGACTTAAAACAGACTATTACTACACAGGGATAAGACAAAAAGGGATTACTAGTATTACACGCAGGGTTAAAGGTACCATTAAATTTACAGCTAGTGAAGAAATAGTATAACTTAGGATCCAGTGTTTTTTACTACCAAATTGTTGAAGGGGCACACATCGAGATCCTTTCCCTCAATTTCCAGAAAAGTAACCACAAAGTTGTGTCCAAGCTTTGGGAAGAAATTGTCTCACACGTTCCCAGGGAGTGTGTAAGAGACTTCGGCCTCTATGATAAACTGTAGTACTTTTATAGTGTAAAAACAGGCCTATTGGTCACCTGTGGTTTTTTTTATCTCTTCCCACATCTGTGTCTTGGGGTGACTTTATGATGTTGTATCCCATATCGTTGCTCTATGCCCAGAAATTAATTTTTTTGCCTTTTCTACGCCTTTAAACTGAGCCTGAGAGGGGGGAGAGGAAAAAGACTGAGAGAACTCCTAAAGCAGTTTGCAGTTTGTTTTCAAGGACACAGATAAAAAAACCTCTCTGCGTTCAGCTGCTGCAGCAAGAGGCAGGAGTGGGAGGAAGCACCGGGTTTGCTTTTTTTCCAGCAGCTTTTGGCCAGTTTTTAAGCTCCTTTTCCTCTGGAGAGTTGAACTTTGTTTTCCTGGGACTCCAATTTTTCCCTTCTTCTCTTCTGGATGGTTTCAACATCAGAACGCATCGGGAGGAATTTCCACTGAGGCCTTGGCCCTGGAGGTGGGCCCATCACCCCGTCCCAGCTCCAAGGAGGGGGAGAGAAATCTACGGAAGGACTCTGAAATTTTCCCAGGTTTCTCTCAGCAGAGTGAGAGGTTTTATTATTTAGCATTATTATCCTTTTCCTGTGTGTTTGTTAAATAAATAGTTTTTATCTCTTTCACTTTCCTTTGAGGAAAATTCATTTTTTCCCGAACCTGGTGGGGGAAGGTTGGTTGTAACCTGCCTTCTATCAGAGGATATTTTCCTCCAAATTTGTCCAAACTGGCACAATCTGTTAAGCTGGCAGACCTTTTGGCGCTAGGAGATGATACCCTCTGGGCCTTGCCCGCCTGAGTTCTCTCTCCTATCTCCACCAGCCACCTGTGGTGGGGAGAGGGGAGGTATGACCAGCCACACTCTTACTCTGTGTACTTTAAACCTACTGTTCAAAGAGGTTGGTAGAAAAGCCATTACTGTATTTTTTCAATGGAGATGTATGTTGCAGTTGTGATCAGCTTGGGTATTCTAGAAAATATACATTTGTACCTATTCAGGGTAGTGCTAAGCATGTTAACGTCTTGCTTGTTGAAACACATCTTTCTGTGACTTTGGTATTTTCTTCTTGAACTCCAATTATCGTTGGCATTTTTTTGCAGCTTTACTCCTAAATACTTGAACTTGGAAATTTAGACTGACTATCTAAGTTTGTATGACAAGGAAACTTTCAGACTATCTGGAAAAGGATTTATTTGTTGCCGGCCTCCACACCTGGGTGCTGCTGGACTGCTGTTTCTGCTACATCTGATATGAGGATATAGATTCTGACAGACATCCTTTTTTGCATGTATTAAAAGGTAAGAAAATTTTGATAGTTAAATCTTTATATATTTCTGTACAGGTAGATCAAGAGCTTCTAATCTTAACAAATTCAATTAAGCACAATTTTCAATAATGTCAACAACCAAAGTAACTATAATAATATCATGATGTAATAGCTATTATTTCTGATTTTTTTTTTTTTTGTTACCAACAAATAGCAGTAGCCACAATCAGTTTAAACTGCTGTGTAATAGCATGTGGGTTTTGTTCACTATGGAGCTTACTTGATTTTCTCAAAGGAAAAAGCATCTTACATCTGGTTGGTTGTTGAGATGTCTTAGGAAGATCCAGTTGGTTGAGCTGTCTTAGAATCAGTACATTTATTTTAAATATGTATCATTCATTGTTCTGGGAGTACGGATATTTCATTTATCTGAAAATACTATATATACAAGCATCTAGATCCACAAATCTGCAAGATGTGATAAAGTACACGTAGTGGTTAAAAAATATATTTTGAAATAACTTGTGAGTATAAAAATAAAATTTTGATTCTGGTCTAATGCAATACAGAAAAAATGTGATGACTTTTTTTTCACTTCATTATTATGATTTTCCGGAGTTTATAAACTGATCATTGTCCTGTCACTTGGAAAATGAATTAGCTTATAAATATTACAATAGCAGGAAGTTTATATTTAATTGAAGACACTATGTACATGAATATATATGTGTGCATTTTTACAGATATTAGTAAGCCTCATAACTCACTTTTCTTAATAGCAATAGTCAAGAACATTTTTTTTTAATTGCTGGATTAAAGGATTAGCAATGAACTGCACTTGTCTTCTAAAATAATTTTGAGTCGGGGGAAAAATAATGGACTGAAATATATTGTATTTTCTTCTACTCTGGAAACTATACACAAGACAACACACATAAAAGCAGTCTCCTTATTGCATGTCTGGTTTTCAATTAAAATGTCAGGATATAGGCACCTTTCCTCCTTGCAGGTCAGAAAAATAACCATATTTTAAGTGACTTATTCATTTTACACAGGATGGTGAAATGCAAGATCTCTCTCTTGCTAGATAGAAGAAAAAAGTGAATCTGTGTAGGTGAACATATGTGTGTGAACAATGAGAATACAGTCATCTCTCTTATTTAAATAAATTTCTGTGGGAAAAAAGTGTTTGTGTTCTCTACCTTCAGGCATGAAGAGTTACATGGTTTAAAAAGTAGCAACAGTTTGTTTTCTTTGAAGTAGTTGAGGTGGGGGTTTTGTGTTGTGGGGTTTTGTTTTCTCTCCTGGTAACTTTACTAGATCAAAAGTACAGACTTGGTTCATTCAACTACACATCAATGTCCAGAGATAGTCAAAATGCTCTGATGTATACTGCCAGGCATCTAGCTGCCTTTCCAAAATACTACAGGTCCCACATATCTGCAACCTTCTTCACCATGGCTTGGGCAGATAGAGGACTGAAAAAGGTACTCATGTTCAGGTTACTGAACAGGGACATAATTTGCCTTACAGTGGATGACTAGCTCCTCAGTTTTGACAGAGGTGAAGATACGGACTGTGTGTACGTTGTGACTGTTATAGGAGCTCAGGTACCTAGATCACTTATAAATACCTAAATCTGACTGTTTGAATCAAATCTAAATCAAACCCTTAATACCTGAAACAACTGACTGTGACAAAATGAGGACACTTGATATATCATTTTCCCTAATTCCACTGGGAGCACTTCTATGTAAGATTCATTGTACCCTACAGAAAAAAATCAAAGTTGGAACTGCCCAAGGGTGAACTTTTGTCATGTTCTTTAGCTTATTTGTTTTATTTTTGGAAATTTAAGTAAGTTTCCTTAAGTTTAGAGAATCTCTTCTGAACATGTAATTTTCAGGCTAACACAGTGTTAAAATACTAGAGAAGCTGGTCACTAATTCAAACTATAAGGAAAATGTACTCTATTTTTTTCTTCCAATTTGAGTTTTTCCTATGTCTTTGGAACTTAAAAAGATATTTTGGTATCCAAAAGAACAAAAAAATCAGGTAATCTATTTTCAGGTTTTAAGAGGTAAATTTGAACTCTGTTTGACATATGTTACAAAGCAAAGGTATAATGCTTGGTTGTTTAAGATAGCCACAGAAAAATGAAGTGCACGGAATTACTTCTTTGGCCTATATTGGATATCACTGTTGAAATCAATCAATCCCTTTGATGATGAAAAGAATTATAGCATGTCTAGATCAGGCTTTATTTGGGTCAGTACAAGTCATACCCTTATGTCATACCTTTATCCTTTAAAATACAAAATATAAACATTATTCTAGTTTTTTAGATGGAGCAAGCCCTGGGTCGTATTGATACAACATTTTTTTTTCCATGCTAAAATTTTTTTTTTGAATAGGTATTGTTAAAATTTATGAAATTTGGGTAGTAAGCAATTCAAATATCTGGTTATCTGCTGGAAAGTAGATCTAATCTGAACACACAGTCTAAATGTTCCTTGAAAAAGGCCTGGGTTTATAAAATGGAAAAAAGTTTTATGGGAGAACTTACCTTAATTTGGTTGGTTTTTTTGTTTTGTTTTTTTTATCATCAGAGAAAAATTATTGAATATCTCAAGCTGGAAGTTAATATGGGTAAGAGTAATAACAAAAAAAAAGTGTTACTATGCAGAAAAGCGAAGGTGGGAGCACAAAATAAGACAAAACAATTACTCGCAAAATATCCTATTGCTGAGGAAAGCTATGAGGCATACTGAAATAATGTGATGGCTCTATAATGAGCTCTGTAATGACTTTAAAATGTTTATGTTTAAAAAAGGAATCATACAATACTGAAAATAAAGACATGACTGAATATTACTATAAAGGAGTAGGTCAAGCATGTAAGGATTGAATTAGAAAGATATAACCATGAAATCAGTTCCAGCTACACAGAGACATTAAAAAAAAGAAAAGTTTGATAAGTGTTTTTCAGAGTAAATAGAAGACACTGAAAAGAAGATTTCAGTTTATAGAAAGACAGGAGGAATGTAAGAGAAGGACAGATTGTGTCCTGTGTAAGAGAGCAGTTTGAGCAAACGGGGGCTATCCCGGCGATTTCTGGACTGTGTCAAAGACATATTCTTGACAGTTGCCAAGTATGGCAATGAGGATTGGTGCTTTTTGGAGTCACTGCTTGCAAATAGCCAAGAACTCTTTGGAGATGGGTCTGTAAGCAGAAGCTTTGGCTGCAGTACCCCTACAATTTTAGAGGTAAGATCATAAAGGGCATGAGAAAGACAAGTAAAGTAATAAAGATCACTGACTTCAGAAGAGCAGACTTCAGATTCAGGTTCTTCAGGGAACCATTAGGAATAGTCCAAAGGGAGCTTGTCTTCAGGCACAAAAAGGACCTCTGAAGTGCTTTGAGAGTTTCAGGACATCATTCTGAAAGCACAGGTGTGATCTATCCTCATGTCAACTCTTGTGTCATACCCAAGAATGTTGCAAAAGTTAGCAGTTGCTTCTGTGTGACAACTTGATCAAGCTTTCAACATTCTCCTTAGTCTCCATAAATAAAAAGAAGAGCATACTCCCAGTAATTCATCCATCTTCAGATCTTCTTCAGATTGAATAGTCACTGCTTTCCCTCCTCTGTACTCAATCCAGCTCTCCTCCATATAGATAACACACATTTATATGGATACAATATAAAGCCCATATTTGCTCATTGTTAATTTTAATATTTATTAGAGTGAATAGATTAGGATTGCAGAATAGTTATGGGAATTAGATGGACAAACACTATGCAAAAGTTGAGGGAGCCTGGCTCTGTTTGCTCTAGAGTATTTAAGTAATTAACTGAAGCAATCCCTGAATCTTTAGTGTTTATTGAGGACAAAGGAAGAACAAAGGAGTGAATAACAATAAGGTTTGAGTCTTTTTTGCAAAACATTAGGGGTTAGAAATGACCAATATAGTACAGTCCAAAAACGTCTCTGTTAAGTAAATGTCATTTATTTCTGTGATAGGACACCTAGTAGATAAAGAAAAAATTGCAAATTACATACTTGGAGGCTTTTGTTGTTGACATGATGATTACTGCATCATATTTGGATTGCTACCTTTGCATTAAATGAATAACACCTATTCAGTGTAGTATATGAAGAGCTATAGTTAAGCTATCATTCCTACGCCATCTTGACATATTCTTCCTTTACTGTCAGTTTAGTAGAACTAGTTCACAGCATCAGGCTTTTGGTCTTGCACAACTGTTGTAAGCAAAATCATCAGTCAAAAAATCTTCCATTAAATTAAACACGGTGTCCACATCACATGTTTAGAAGACTGAACTAGCCTAATTGTTTGGTACTTTTCAAATGTGAGGTATATGTTAATTCCATTATTCAAATGCTAAAGACTTCTTCCCCCTAGAAAAAAAAAACCAAAACACAACAAAGCAAAGAAGAAAACCCACAAAAACCAAAGCAGCTCCCTCCTATGAACCTGACAGCAGTAACAATATATGAAAACAAAAGAGCACGATGAATGTCAAGTATAACTAGCCAAAACTATAAAGTTTGAAAGTCAGTTTGATTTCTTGAAAATTATTTGGAACAAAAAAAGAAAATTAGTGAGGGGTATACAAGCTTTAAAGAAAGACAGGTTCTGTGCCAACCACTGAATGAAGAGAGCCTTACCAAGTCTCTCTCTTCAGAAATGCTTGACAGGAGACAACTCTAGAAATAACTCTGAAATCTTCAAGGGTACTCACCAAAGTCCACAATTGCTACCAAACATGTGATCACCCAAGTTACATATTTATTACTTCTTCAAGACATCTCTCTTCCTACTACTTTTACAAAGCAAAGTTGTTTGAGAACTGCTCTATTTTGTGTCCCCTGTCACTGCCCTAGGACACTAAAAAAAGGAAAAATGGAAAGAAATTGACACAGGATATTTTTTATCCTACTATTGTTTTGCATTGATCAACATTACCATTCGTCATTCTTTTGGCATTCTCTGTATTTCTGAACATAGACAAGAAATTACAAGATAATAATCTTACTCATGACGTCTTCATAATTAACAGACACTGAGGAGAAATACATGGCTTATTCTAACAGTTTTCTCTGGGGGTGGCCATCTAACCTGTCAATCTGGCACTCCAGAAAAGTGTGGGTTTATTTCAGATACTCTATGGCATCTTAGGGAGGACTAGAAATACACAGAAAGGTTACTGAACTGAGTCTTTAATTGTCACATCCTAAAGCAGACGCTACATCTGGTCAGCTGAAAAGGTCTCTTGACTCTATTAATTGCCCTGTAAATATATTTGCAATAATCATCTGACTTTCCTTTGTGATGAGATATGGTGTTTTAAAGCTGTTTAATTGAATCTGAAGGCACATATTTTAATTGAGTCAAGTGACTTTTACTCCAGAAATTATTGCTGTAAGCATTAGGACAGGCTACAGTTGCTTAAACATGAGCATCTCATTCTCACTTCATGTGCTCTAAGGCGCTTTATAGTTACAATACTGGACCAAGGGGACACTCACATGCTTCTTGAGCAGCAGCTGGAGACCATGCAGAACTAGGCAGATCATGCTCAACTTGCACAACTTGGCTGTTTTTTGGCAACTGGAATCTGTTCATAAAGATAAATGAATTTCAGCCAAACTGCTTTTATATAACAGTTCAAATTTAATCAAATCCATACTTAATGTTTCCCAAGGGTGTTTAATAAATAATAAGCCAATTTTTGTTGATATTTGATATGTTTGAAGATTGAACAATAAGACTTTGATACTTGTGAATTTGAAATATGGCAGTTTTCTGAACAACTGTGGGCTATGAGTGATGTATGTTCTTCAGTACCTTTATGGATGTGGCTGTGAAGGTGACGATTTAAGCTCAATCCTTGGAATTTAACCTGAAAGAGAGGATATGCAATCCCTTTCTTGCCATCTAGCCTTAGCTAGTAAGTAGAAGCAAAGGTACAGCATTAGGGATGACATCTTCCCAAACCACCTTTCAGCTGTAACTGGCTGTTTGAACTGCTGCTGTAAGTAGGGGATCAGGAAAGTGACTTTAATTTCTGAGGCAGCAAGGAGAGATACCACAACATCCTCTGATACAGAAAAGAAAGTTGTCTCAGGGATGTAGATGGCTGTGAATACTAAATTAACTTATTCTTAAATGAGGTGTGAGTTACAGTGACATGGAGACAGTAGGGTGAATGAAAAAATATTTCAGAGGTATATGCATCCTCTGTGCATAGAGCAAGAGAAGGCAAATTAAATCATAACTCAGTAATGCAGAAAGTACACTCTTCACTTTCACTGTAAATATGTCTCCTTTTGTTCCAAGTTTAAGAAGTATGTAGAACCTGGAGGAACTTGTGCTGTTGAAAGGAGATCATAGACTTCATGGTTGTTTTTCCTTTAGAAATACGCTAGTCAATATCTTTGATCAGTTTTGATATATAAAAATGAAAGCATGATAAATTCTACATTTATTTCTTACTAAGAAAGCAAGAGTTCTGAGACATTACTGTTGCTGGACTTTATTAAAGAAAACTTTAAAATTATCCCCAGCGTTTTAGTGTTCTTATTTTTTTAGAGTTCTTATGTTAAAAAGAAATAATAAGTATTGACAGACAGTCATGTTAATAATGTATTTATACATTATACATTGTTTTTGTAAAGTATTTCTTGAGCTATGCTTCCCCCAGTGCAATCAGGAATTTTCCTTGTTAATTATGCCTTATTAAACTGAAATAATATTGCACATGTATATATCAATGTAACTTTTGTAATATATACACTTTATTTAAGAATGCTTACATTTTATAGTGCAAATATGATTGTATTCTGCTTCCTCTAAGGTGTTCAGAAGTAAAAAATGCTGATAGTTGTTATATGTTCTAATCCTTCTATTAGAGTTTTTATTTTGTAATAGTATGCTAATCATAAATAACTCCATAGCAGATTTTGTTTGGTTTTTTTCCTTGACTTTCTTAATGTCCACAGAAAAATATTGGTCTTCCTGTTGCCAGTAGGAATTTGTATTCTGATTGCTACACATTATGATGTCTGCTTAGGAGGGGGAAGTTATATAAGCCCTTTTTAGCAAAGAAAAACAGCAAGATTGTATTTTTTTTCTTTTTTTTTCTTTTTTTTTTTTTTTTAAATCAAGTAAGCAAATTCCAAATTTAGTATATGTTCAGTTTTACAGATGGGGTCTGCTTAGGATGTAAGACAGAAGGTCTACTGCAATCTTGAGCTATGTACTTGACAAAAATCCCTGTTGGCTTGTTTGTTTTTTTTTAAACAACCATATGCATTACATGCAGATGTGTCATGTATCACAAAATAACTTTTTCTGCCTTCTAGGCACCATACCTATTTCCTCCTTAGTCTTCTGAAATGCAACAGTCAGTGGAAACTAACAATTCACAGAATTCACAGAAGAACCTATCTGCTCTTGGAACTCACCTGTCAAGCTTTGTTCCCTGCATGGATTTGTCCAGGCTGGAATTCTAAAGTTCTTTCGGCTTGAGGTAATTGATAGCCAATTGGATAAAGTTAAAAGATAAAGCTGTAAATGACAGTCTAAGCCTTATGCAAATGTTTGTTCTCGTGGTATTTTCTGTATTTTCCCCCTAGGGCTGGAAAAAAATACCCAATTTAGCAATAAATAAAGTTTTAAAAATGGGACTGAAGCTACTGCTTCAGCTATTCATATTTTGCATCTGTGAGCTTCTGCTAAGTAAAACACTGCAATTGTTGTGACAGAAAGTTGTTTGGCTGATTTTGGATCTTAGTGTATTTTATAAAGTTTATTTTAACACTAATCAACATAGTTTTGCATATTCTGCAAGCTGGGTAAACTCAATTTCTGTTCCAAGTACACTGTCACACCAGTAGTTATTACAACACGGCTTGCATGGGTTGATTTCAGTGGGATTCCACTTAGTATGTCTCTCAAAATTGCATTATTTGATTCTAGGGGAATATTCTTGGGACCAAAATACACGCATAACAGTATGCAATGTTTGGAGCTGTGATTTTACATTGCTAACTGGGCTAAGAAATATTTCATCAGAGTAAATATGAATGAATCAGCATTTCAGAGAATCACAGAATGACGTGGGGTGGAAGGCAGCTTAAAAATCTTCTCGTTCCAACCCCATTTCCATAAGCAGAGATGCCACCCACTAGATCAAGTTGCACAGGGCCCCAGCCATACTGGCCTTGAACACTTCCAGACAGGGGACATCCACAACTTCTCTGGAAAACCTGTTCCAGTGCTTCACTACCCTCTGAATCAGGAATTTCTTCAAAACACCTTATCTAAATCTCTCTTCTTTTAGTTTAAAACAGAGATTATGTAATTTTTTTTGTACTCTGAAAAGTAAAATTCTCTGTAATTCTCTTAGCTTGGTAGCAATATAAAAGCTTATGTCAAACAGAGGTTTGGTTTTAACTTTGTTCAAAAAGCAAAATAAAAAGGAAAACTGCTTTCTTTTGTTCTTTTTTTTTTCTCTGTTGGACTTCATGAACAAAGTAGAAAAATGTTATATAGTCCAAATAGCTCTAGGCCAGTCAAACCAAATTTTTACATCAGATAATCCACTTATCATGTGAAAACCAGGATAAAATGCAGCTTTTCCTTTAATATAAGTCTAAAGAAGTACAAAGGTGTTGATTAAATAGCAACATCTAAATGATTTTCTATTTTCTGAAAAATGTGGCACAATACTTGATGGTGTTATTTTCAAAGTAGCATGTAGATAGGGAAGTTACTTTTTCAAGATCTTATGCAGTGACTTCTGAGTACTTTCAGCTGAAATTAAATTATGTGCCTATATATATTAATTAAATTTTTGCAAAATTATAACAGGACTCAGTATTGTCAGTGCATGATGGGTGAATACATCTCAATACAAACATCTCAAAAAATCACATATGTGATTTTAAAAATGCTGTTTTGAAAAAACGCTTTTCTAAGATGTGACATTTCTTTTCCATGCAAGCGAGCTGGCATGAGTATGATGACCTTGAGAAGGTATCTGCTTTAAATAATTATTAAGCAGTATTTATGATACTGTTAATGAATTTATGGCCTTCCCTTTAGATATCCAAGAATGCTGATATTCAATAGAATAGAATAGAATAGAATAGAATAGAATTTCCGTTGGAAGGGACCTAAAATAGACCAATTCTCTGACCACATCAGGGCTGAAGAAAAGTTAAAGCACACTTTTAAAGGCATTGTCCAAATGCCTCTTAAACACTGACAAGCTTGGGACATCAACCACCTCTCTAGGAAGCCTATTCAGTCAACACTGAATCTCCCCTGGTGAATCTGTGAACCATCCCCATTTGCCTTTTCAGTAGATAGCAGGGAGAAGAGATCATCACCTCCCTCTCTACTTTCCCTTCTCTGGACGCTAAAGAAAACAATGAGGTCCTTCAGCCTTCTTTTCTCCAAACTAGTAAAACCCAGGGTCCCCAGCTGCTCCTCATGGAACATTACTTCCAGCCCTTTAACCAGCTTTGTTGCCCTCCTCTGAATTCATTCAAGGACCTTAGCATCCTTCTTAAATTGTGGGGCTGCACCAATGCTGAATGCAGCAGGATAATTGTTATAAGAGAAAATTTTTGTGCCCTTCCAACTTTCAGACTTTTAAAAAAAAATCTCCAGGGCCTACCACAATTGTAGTTGATGGCTATTTAATTTTCTATACAAATTTCACCTGTATTCTCTGTTGCCTGTGGTGAAAACTCATTTTCCTTAATTTTCCCTATTCTTTTAATAACATGGGACAAACTGTGGTACTATAAATAAATACAGCCTGTAATGCTCCTGCTAGCCTCAAAAGCTCACACTGATTTCTTGCAATCTGAACACAATATGGAAAGAAAAATATGACATTTGCAAAACTGACAATTTTAGTAAAATATTAAGATGGTTTCATTTGAAATGAAATGTCTCCTGTTATTGTCTCCTGTTCTTGGTACACATTTAAAGCAAATTATGTTCCATAGTGCATATCTTGCTTGTTATATGGGCATCACATTGAAATTTTTCACTTTTAGTAGATGACAGATTTCAACAGGAAACCTTTTCAGTAAGAATACTTTAAAAAAGAAGAAAACTGCATCTGCAGAAAGCTCGACTGAAAAAGACATTTGATGGGTAACACCTGGGGTTTTAATTGTAGCACAGTCTGTAATGTAAGGCATGTACACTGCTCTCAGATGCTGAAGCCAAATGACACCAGGTCATGCTATAACTGCAGCTGGCAAATAAGCCTTGCCCTGCCACTTGCTCACTTCTTCCCAGTGGGGTGGGGGAGGGAATCTGGAGGGTAAAAGTGAGAAAATTCATGAGTCAAGATAAAGACAGTTCAATAGGTAAAGCAAAAGCCATGCATGGAAGCAAAACAAAACAAGGAATTCATTCACCACTGCCAATCGTCAGGCAGATGTTCAGCCCTCCCCAGGAGAGCCAGGCTCCTTCACACATTAACAGTGACTTGGGAGGACAAAACTCCTCAACTCTGAATGTCTTTCTTGAAGAGGTTATATGTACAGTTATATGAAGCACAGGTTCTTGGGACTACACAGGCAAGGAAACAAACTTGCCCTGATTTTCAATAAGGAAACATCCGGATAGTAGGAGGCTATATAAATATTTGATATCATTCCTTTGCAATATTGGGCATATTAATCAGCAAGTTCTTTTCATACTGACATGTATCTCTGTGAAAAACTGGGACCATTCTCATCCAGTCAAACTTTCTATAGTTTTAACTGCCTATGTAGGATAAAATGTGGGCTAATTTTAGCCCCCAAATATCTAGTACATGAAATAGAAGTATTTTTAGTCAGTAGTTTTCCTTCCTCCTGTTCTCTTTTAGTGATTCATATGCCCTCCAATGTTTGAAGCACTGCAATAAATATTATGCAGTTACTCTTTATCAAAGCCGCAGTTAGTGTATTTCTCATTCCTCAAAGAACACACACAAGAAGTGCATTCCCAGCATTTCCCACTGAGCCTGTTGGTAGCTGCATGTTCAAGTCCCCATCCCTGGAGATATTCAAAATTCATCTCGATATAGCTCTATATGGTCCTGCTTAAGCAGGGCGTTTGGACTAGATGATCACTTCCAAGCTCAGACACTCTGTCACTCTGGGACTCTGTAAACATAGGTGTCCTGACTATGTCCCTAGGATATATCAGATATGTGTGTATTTAATTGTCTCCGGTGGACTGCTTTGCATATGCATTGATTTTTTTTTTTTTTTTAATATTTTCACCACAAGGTCAGTCTGAAGTTTTCACAGGTTTCTGTCTCTGGTTCTCTTACACAGTGAAAGGTATCATCTCTGTATTCATATTGACTACTATGAACATGTCAGATGTAACTTCATATATTCTCGTATTAAGACTTCCTAATGAAACTTTTTTATACTAGCCAGGCATGTCCTTTTCAGGAATCACTGGTTGGAAGTGTTTTTTTTCCTCTTTTCTTCAATTCATTCTCTAAAATAAAACCCAGAGGTGGTGACTTTGTAGTTTATTACTATAGAAAATTAAATTTAGAAAGATGGTTTGTAACATTTTTTGTACTTTATTTCCTTCATTTTCCTACAGATAAGGATTTGGGTTTATTTTAGACAGGGATTATATTCTTTATTTATGCAAACCTATTTGAGGTCATTATCCTTTGTCTCATGTGTTGCGAATCTGAGAAAGGTTCGATACTTCCTCTACTGATTTTGAAACTTCTCATTCATACTGTTAAGTAACTGTAATAGTGTTGAACAGAGTTTTCCTTCAGTTGCAGGGGTTTTGTTAAAAATTTAGGGTTTAGAGAGTTTTGATCTTTTATAAGTATTAGTGCAGATGCCTGTGTTTACAGACACACACACACACTCATCTACGAAACCCATCAGCATTGTAACACAATATATAACTTTGTGTGAAAATGGATTTGATAGCAATCAACCTAGATACATACACAAGTAAAAAAGCAGACAACCTGAAGTCATAGTCTCACACATCAGTGTCTAATACTGTGTGCTATGTGGTAAGGCTCTAAAAAGACACGTGACACATGACCAAAATCAGAGTACCAACTATAGGTGAGACAGAGTTGCAAATGGCATTAGACACCTCTGTGCAGAAAACTGATTTCAGTCCACACTTTATGAATGAAAAACAATCAATAAAAAGAAGTTCACTTTTTACTTTTTATTTAATTAAAAATAGCTCATGTTCAGTAAGCTGTTAACATCCCTGAGGCAAGATTCCAAAGAAGTGTTTGAAACAACAGACGAGCTTCCTTACTGAAGAAATTTTTTGGATGGTCTTCAGACATCTCAGACAATTCAGTTGCTTAGACAGAGTTTTCTGCTGTCTTTTGAAAGGTCCTAGGGTATCCAGCATGGGACTGGCTCATAATAAAATAGTTCTAAATCATCACAGACCTGTCTGGAATAGCATGTGGAGACCGAGTGAAATACCCTTGGGTGTTTTTGATGACACTGCAAACCTATGTTTAAGGAACATAAGTTTTGTCCTTTGTTCTCAGGAGGCAGCAATAACAGGTAGAGTACCTGCAGAGAATGATTCAATTCACCCAAAGAAGTTTGTTAAATGTTTGAAATAAATTAAGTTAATGCCATCATGAATACATTTCCCATGGAAATCTATATGCTCCCAGGGAGAGGACACTATCATTTCCTACAGTAATATTTGCTTAAAAATGGAAGGTATATGGAGAATTGAAGGTATGTATCATGGACAGATTCATAAAAATATCTGTGTGCAACACACATAACATCTGTTACGTATAATGATGATGTATAAAAATGAACTCTTTCATTTTCCTTTCTTTTAAAAGAGAAAACATTTAATCTCCATCATTTTGTCCTTGTTTTCCATGGAAATCATCACAGCTATGAAGGGCTTAGTTCAGTTACCTAATACCTGTGAGAGTTCCTAGAGTATGCAAGGCATCCATAAAAGACTCAGCTATATTACAGAAGATCTGCAGGGAACCTATGCTCTTCTGAACCAAGAAATCCATAATGCAGTAGACATCTATGTGCTAAGAACTGAATCAGTTTTAAGTTTCTTATATTGATATATATTGTCATTAAAAAAATGCATGGTGTTTTTCAGTGTTTAGGAAAAAGGACCAAGATTGCAGTAATGTACTTCTGATGTTTTTAATTAGCAGTTTACTTCATACAACAGTCCCAAGGTAAAAAAGAACTGATGAAAAATGCAATGTCTTTTGTTGTTTCAAGCAGAATTCCATTGTAGTCACATTTTTTACAAGCTTTAATTTATTTTAATATCTATAAGGGGAAACAACATAGCTATGGAGAATGACTGTTCTCACCTAAACTGTTGAAAGTTTCATAGCTTCCAGTGGTTTAAACCAAGCATAATCCTTCCACAAAAGAAGGACACTTTATTGGGAACAATGAGTATGACAATATGCCCTAAAAATAGATAACATTGGAATGGATGGATTTTTTTAAGACTTATCTATATGTTTAGGAAAATAACTTGTTGCTGCTTGTAAAACATTGTAAATGTATACTTTATCAATTTAAAAAGTCATTTGATCACTTAATGTTAGTGTCAGAATTTCCAAAGGTAGGCAAGGAAATAGAGACTATTCTACATGTGTATCTATAATGACATGGTAAAACTAGTCAATACAGCCAAGATCCACCAAATTTTGACACTGACATTAGGCAAGGTCATTTCCTACCACTAAATTCCAGGTTTCATTTCTGATTAATTTTCAGTGTTTTAAACAAACATATTTCCAGAGATACACATGGTAATCAAGCTACCTAAATCCCTCAAAAATCTATCAGCTGCTAACTTCCTCTGGTGATCTACTATTAATGCAGAATGAAGAATGATGGCTTAGAGATAAATTTTTATCTGACTTACTCAATTAGAATTTTGGACACAGAGATGGAGCCACAAATAAAATTTAAATCTAAAGCTAAAATGAATCAAGGTATTGTGATGCTTGGTAATGTATTCATTTACTAGAAGTTAGAAAATTCATTTCAAGAATTGAATTCACAGTGCTAATTTAAGCTTTTAATATTTTTGCATAGATTACATGTGAGAATTAAACAGCACAGAAAATAAAATGAGCTTTTTAAGCCAATGGGAAATGTTGGAAGGAAATATGTCTGAAAGTGTATCGCTCTTGATTTAGGCACCTCACTTATGGTTGCAGTTAGCCACCTATGCAAAATTGGAACCCATGCTACACGTGGTTCATATATTTTCTGTAGGAAACAAATCCCAAACACAGTGTCAGTCATAGTCTGGGAGGTTATAAAAATCCTTTCGTAATGGATTGCTCCAGATTGGGTCCCCCATGGGGTCACAGATCCTGCCAGAAATCCATGGGGTCCTCCATTGGCTGCAGGCAGAGACTTGCTCCACTGTGGTCCTCCATGAGCTATAGGAGAACAACCTGCATCACCACGGTCTTCTCCATGGGCTGGAAAGGAATCTGCTCCAGCATCTGGAGCACCTCCTCTCCCTTCTTCTTCACTGAATCTGGTGTCTTCAGAATTGTGTCTCAAATTTTCTTTCTCCTGTCTCTCCCAGCTACTGCACAGCCTTTTTTTGCCTTCTCTTAAATATGTTATTTAAGAGGTGCCACCAGCATCACTGATGGGCTCAGCTTTGGTCAGCTGCAAGTTCAGCTCGGAGATGGTTGAAACTGGCTCTGTCCTACATAAGAACAGCTTCTGGTGTCTTCTCACAGAAGCCACTCCTGAGGGAAAAATGTCAGATGAGAGAAAATCTATCTTTCAGGCCTGACAGTAAACACAGCTATGTGAAATGTGAGCAAACTCCTTTGTTCTATTATTAGACATATTAGGAGGTGAAGGGGTGCTGTTCTTTGGTTTGGTATTCTTTGTTTATCCTACAGTGTCTCTAATGTAAAACAAAGGTAAGACAATTCAGGTTTCCATCAGATTAGATTACTTCAGATTTAGGAAGGAATATGTATGTGTGTATATATATATATATAGATACATATATATATATAGATACATATATATATTTTCTATATTAGAATTGGTATTTATTTCTAAAGGCATTTTAGTCCTCTTTCAGTCATTATTACTATTTTCATTAGGGGTATTTATTCATATAATTAAGAAAATTCAATAAAATAATAGCATGTCTGAATGTAAAGCAGGAAACAATGCAATCATATAAGACAGTGTCTCATGGCTTATCAGGAATATCAAAATTAGTGAGATGAATAATTCAGTATTAAATTTACATATAAATTACACTTGTAAACAACCATAATAGCAATAACTATAATTAATTGCATCAATCATAAAATATATGATTATATGTTCAAATAAAATAAAGACTACACCTTTAAAACACACCCGGATAATTTTACACAAAAGAACAAACAAGACAAATTACTTTCAAAAATCTGGCAATGAGGAGAATGTGTATCTGTCTCACATACAACTAAGTATTCCTCCTAGTGTCATAAAATCTGTTTGTAAAGTATCAACAAAATAGATTGACTGTTCAAGTTTTGATCTACTATTTGCATATATATTGCTATACTGTAACACCTAGAATTTAACCATTTGTTTACGCACCCTTTATTTTGAAAATTAATTTTCTTAGTGGAATGATTTTTAGTGTTTCTAAGAAAATGCTGTAAGGTATTCTTTATAAATGTCTTTTTTTCATTAAAAAGTACAACAAAGATGCTAGTAAATATACATAAATATATTTATATGCATATACAATTTGCATAAAAATTGTGAATTTTAAGTTATGAAAATATTCCAAAGTGGAATCACTAGCTGCTCTGGCAAAGTCATTCTAATATGCATTTGATATATAATGGATTAGGTCTAATCACTTCTTACAAGAAACTATGCATGATACCTGTTCTGTAGGCCAGAGATTGTTCCCTAGCCCTTTATTATTTAGCCACAGAGATGAGCCAGGAGATGGTGAAGATCACTTAGCACATCTCTGGTGAGCTTCAAATTTCCATAGTGCTTCAAGGCTGCATCCTGCCTGCCTATCGGGATGAAATCTCAGAGATTGAAATATCCATTCCTTGTTTCTTCTGTAAGGACAGATTAGTGTATGGTCAGTGACAGAATTGTGATGTATTTCAAGAAATCTCAGCAAACAATCGAAGAATTGGACTGCCAGGGCATAATGGCTGTACCTGCCTTGGGTTAAGATGCAACTTGCAATTCCAATCAGGCTTTATGTGTCAGTCACACTGCATGCTGTACCTGCATTACTGCAGAAACAAAACAAGGAAAATACAAAGGCATTAGCAGACTTAGATAAAACTTCCATCCTAATATCAAATCTTTAATAAATGAGCAAAACATAAGAATTTCATTTCACTTAAGTTTACAACTTCTGAAGAAGCCCAAAGATTAGAATTTTAATAGAAAAGGAATAAAATAAGCTTCCCCTTTACTGTTCAAAGAGCATCTGAATGGTACACTTAGTCATATGCTTTAGTTCCAGGTAATCCTGTGAGGAGCAGGAAGCTGGCCTCAGTGGTCCGTACTAGGTCTTAGGTCCTTTCCAACCTGATATTCTATAAATTTATGATTCTATTTCTTGACATTATATGATGGACTCAGAGCTCTTAGAACTGACTTGCAAAAGTATTCTGAGATTCTGGTCTGAAGTGATAGGATAATGTTCTCTGACAGAACAAACACTTGAACCATAATAGAGCATAACAAGAGAGGTAGCACTCCCCACAAACTACATTAAAAAAAAAAAAATTACTGGTATATACCTTCGGGATTTTTTGATGTTTGGGGTTTTATTTTCATATTTGAATGACAGTGATTTCAAACACTTTTGCTGCATAGGAATAGTTGGTTTGTTTTCAAGTACGTCCTGATCCAGGTTCACAAACAGCTACATTTAATGCTCTTGGTGTAGCTGTCGAAGTTCCAGGTATTTTCAGTGGAGTTGGCACACTTTACTGTTGATGTGGACAGCCATGAAGATGGTCTGGTTAGAAGAGGAAAATTACTGAACAGAATGAAATGTCTGCTGAGCAGTACTGGTGGGAATTGTCTGCCAGCCTGGGAGCTTTAGGCCTGGGAACTGGGGTTGGGAACCAGAAACATTTTTGAAAATCTTAGCCGGTGTCTTTGAAGTACAGCTGGGTACCTAGAAATCTTGGGGTACCCTTGGTAAGTGCAAAAGCCAAGAAACTGCAATGGCAATTTATGATCCGAAAAAGTGGAGACAGTGTGGTAAAATAAAATTGGTGAGATTCTGTAAAATAGGTCATGCAAAGATGCAGATGCTTGGGAGAATGTAGGAGAAAAAAATTGAAAGGTAGAAGAACATGAAAAAGTGCAAGAATCCCTGCAAGCAGAATTTCAGGAGTGGCAGGAAAGTACTGGGCTTCTCACAGAGACATATGCAACTGCAAGCACTTTGCTGAGAGCTGTTAAGCAGGAAGCTCAAGATGTTTTACAGTGGCTTAGAGCATTTAGAGCAACTGTCCCTCGAAACTCATAGTCCTGGTAAAAATCAGCTGTTTCAGGGTTTAGAAACTAGTGTCAGACCTCTGGCTTTAACACAGCCAGAGCAAGAACATATGTGCTCAGTCTCAGAGAGTGAGACCATTGAGAAGATACATATGCTGAAAGGAGGGTGATTCCAGGCCTTCTATCCCTGCCTCATGGATATGGTTCTGGCAACAGGCAACCCCTGTTTTGTTATGAGAATATAATGCAGACAGAACAGTGTCTTTGAACACTTTCTGTTACTCTATTTCTTTCTATAGTTCAAGCTTCCACAACACAGTTCCTGGCTCATGCCTGAAACAAAGGCCCTTCCCTGCTACCCCAGGTCACAATGAGCATTAAAACCTACACTACACAACAGCTAGTGGAGAAACAAAATATGGCAAAAAGACCAGTGGCAAGGGGCTACCAGGCGGGAGGTGGAACCATTTTTCTTCATTAGAATAAGGCCAAACAAATATTTCTGTCTGTATGCCCTCTAATACTGGGGTCCCCTTTGGGACTCACAGAAAAAGGATATTGGTGGGGATTGTGTCAACAAGTTTCCAGTGACCCCAAATTAAGTAATATTTTCCTAGAATTAGAGAGGTGTCAAGGTTTCCAAGCATGATTTTCACCTTGGGAATACTCATTACTGGCTGTTTATACAGTCCTGTTAGATACAGTAACCATCACATTAGATGCAACCTTAGAAATATTCCCTGTTTTTGTAGGAACTAGAGAACTTACTCCTTTTCCACAGGGAACTGTACTCTCCAGACATCCACATCGGTCTGCCTGACATACACAGATGGGAAGATCTAAAAGAAATTGATACATTTCTGGAGCAAGAGCTGGGAGCTACAAGAGATATCCTGAAGGGTCAAGGAAAGCAACACTGAATTTAGGCAACTCAGCTCGACCTTGTATTTTTCAAGAATTTGGATATTAAAAGAGAATGAAGGCTTTGCTAAATGATAAGTAGTTTTTAACATGTGTGAAAATGCTTAGAGGCATGGAGCTCACCTTGAACACTCTCTTAAAATTTAAAGTTCTTTAAGGGTTTGAGGACTTTGGCTCAGACCAACTGAAAAATATTCAGAGTATAAGTAATAATTTAAAAACTGATAAATGTTTCCATCTCTGTTATCAAATCCTAAAAATTAGTAATTTCACCTGAAGTGATATATTGAATATTTTAGTGTATAGTTGGTTTCAAAAGGCTATTTTTATTAAAAATAGTTGTAACTAAATTCACTTTTTTTTTAAATAAATATAATTATGTTTAATTTTCTGCCCAAAAGAGAAGATAATTATAGCAAAAAAGGTTTTTTTTCATGAGGAGGTTGATTGGAAGAGACTTCATAGTATTCTAATATGAATACACTTTATTTATTGCTGAAACATACAAGTTCATTTAGGAGTTGATAGATTTATTTGGTTTCCAACTGGTCCTTATTAATTATTTGTGCAAAGATATATATGGCATATGTACTGTAAAACCTGCTTATGGATACCTAACTCGAGAAAAAAAGTTATTGATAATTTCGCAAGTATTTGAGGTCTTAGCCTGAATTGGCCAAAAAGGATTGTTTGATAAAATGACATGTGACTGCTAAGATCACAGATTTAATGAAGAGTCTAATGCTTAGAGCATTCATATGCAATTTAAGAAAACCTGATTCAATTTATTAAGATGACCCAGGAGACTTAAAACTGTATTTGCTAGAGGATTTTCTTAAATACCAAGCTGTGAAGTGTCTGAGAAAGAGAAAAAAATTTTATGAGTTTTTTCACTTCTTGTTTTAAGACATCCTTTGATATATGGAACAATGGATTTGAAGCTTAACCCTCTGTTTTCAGATGACCTTTCAGTCTAAACCACAGGCTTTTGTTGCCACCTTTGTTATCTTCACCAACATTCAACACTTTATTGTTTAGAAGATCTACGCAAAGTTCAGGAACCAAAAAAGTAGACATTAAAACTTTCTAAATCTCCCCCTACTTCTAGGAAGTTTTCAGACAGTTTGATCAAATTGTACAGAAAAAGGGTTCATTCAGTGTCAGAGGGCTCAATTAATATTGTTGCCCATAAAAATAGTACTCATTTTGAGAAGATATGTAATCTTAGTCCTTCATTTTCCTCAGCATTGTTAATAATGCTCAACAGAAACTATAACATTCCACTTGGTGTAAAACACTGTAACTTTTAGCAGGTAGGACAAGAAATGCATGTTGGAGTTAAATAAATTACTGGAGTTTAGTAGAAGAAGCCTTATGTTATGCAAAAAGATAATTTACTTACCGAGCCCTCATTTGTTCATATGACAACATTTATTCCTTTATTAATCTTCACTTTATTTTTGATAGAAAGATTAAAGAGGACAGTACAACTCTCCAAGCCCCCACTAACCTCCCATATGAACCTCATTTGTTCATATGACAACATTTATTCCTTTATTAATCTTCACTTTATTTTTGATAGAAAGATTAAAGAGGACAGTACAACTCTCCAAGCCCCCACTAACCTCCCATCTGTTAGAACCCCTAAGGGAGAGGTACATTGACTATTGAGTTTAGGTGGCTCGTGAGCCTGTAGAGAAATTAACTGTGGGAAAGGGAATAACATTTTAATGAGATGAACAGCTTGAAAGTATGATTTTCTTTCTTCTGTTTTCAGAGCATTAATCTTCATCATAATTTTGACAACAGTTTTACATAGTCCAGATTTGAGTATCCTTTCTGCTCTAGACACAAATATAATAATGTGTTTTATTGTTATTAGACATACCTTTTATCTTGAGCACTGTGGTACTTAGAATGTGTAAAAAAAATCGTTCATACATATCAGGGTTCATTCATATTTTACAAGTGAAATGACTGAGGTGAAGCTGATTTGGTCCCTGAAATAGTGGCAAATTCATGTTAGGAACAAAAATCTAGCAGTATACCTAATCTTCCTTGCATGGATGTAGTACCATTATTTGGAATTCAGTAACTGGTACTCTAATTGTTCAGATCCAAGACCTGAAGAAATGCATGGCAGCCTGAACATAAGGGAAAAATAAACTGCTCCATGACACCTTAGTGGCAGCCTGTGTCTGTTGTGAGTATATGTATCAGTGGGACTTGTTTAGTGAATGGAAATTACTTCTCAATAAAAACTTCATTATTTAGTTAAGGTATTTGTACAACTTCCTTGACAAATTTCTGACTCATCTGAACAGTGAAAATAGTTATGCATGATAATTTTAAGCAGTTAAGCTTCTGCCATTGTACTTCAGTAACGGATTTGGCTTTTTAACCCTATCTTAATCATTAGAAGGATCTGATTTTAATTATCTTTTTGTTTTCAAAGAAATTGCTCCTCCTATTACACTTGGAAATTACAATTGGTGAATATTAACCTCATCTACATGTTGTTTATTCTATGGGATGATATATCAATTTTAGCATAAGATCAATACACAGAATGGAGAACTATTTTGAAAAATTGCATCAATGTGCACAACAACATATTCAGTACTTTCTAAAGAAGATTTGAAAATGGTTAGTGTTTATAATCATTCTTATGTTACCTAAAAAATGGAAAAAAAAATTAGGATAAAAAGGATTATGTAAAATTGAAATGGAGAAAGTTCTAAATAGATGATTTATGCATTATGTATCTTTCATCTGATTCTTTTCTTGATAATAGGAGACTTGATTTAGTAGCTGTGACATTTTCATCATAAAACTGAAACTGAAACTTAATTTAAAGGAAGCATTTCTAATTTAAAATCTTCTTTGTTCTGAAAATTTTATAGATTTACACTTGTGTCATGCAGTGTTTCATAAGAATTTTTCACCCATGCTTCAGAGAGCTTGCTGTGTCCATTAGAATGACACAGACAAGGAGAAAAGGGAAACAGATGGAGGCCTAGAGAAATAAAGGTGATGAAATGTTACATTACTTCATCAGAAGAATGTACTGATGCTCTTCTTTGGGGAATGATGTGTCAGAAAATGAGGAAGCAATAACAGAAGAACTAGTTTTGAAGAAGGACACTACAGTGCAGGCAAATTATTCCATTTGAAGGAGAGAGGGGACGAAACACAGAGCTTGACAGTGGCAGCAGCAGCAGCAGACAAATAGACTAAAAGAATGTGCAGGGTATTCAAGACAGAAAGAGAACTGTGGTGAAAAATCAGATACCAGGAAGGAATTAGGAATTAGTCATTCCACTGAGAAAATTGAAGACGGAATTAAGAAAGAGAAGTTACAGTGAAAAATACTCATGGCAAGGATGTGGAAAGGGCTTTATCACAGATATTGGAAGAGAAGAGTGCTGTGTCTGTGGATATTGCTGTCTTTCATATGGGGGAAGACAAAAAATTGTCTTCTGGGGCTATAGGAAAAAGAGGCACATGTTGAAAAGCAGTGTAAAAATATGAAATGGAGAGGAAATGTTTGATGATCAGTAAAAAATAGAATATTAGGATTTAAGAATTGTGACAAAGTTGATTCTGTAGTTTTGATTTGGGGAAGTGAAGAAAAATGTGTTCAACATAAATTAACTAAAATTTAATGTGAAAGCTCAGGGACGTTTTATGAAAGTATCCTATTATTTTCTTAGCCTTGTGACCTTGATGCCAAATTCATCAGAACATTCATCTGTGATTTTTAACCCTTACTGATTCAGATAGTTTCAGTTAAGTATGCAAAAAAAATTTACTTTTTATCTTTTAATATCAGGACCAAATTCAGCTAAAAAAAAATTACAGAATTCCTCTTTTTTTTTTGCTTCCACAGTTATCAATCAGTTTGGTATTCACATGTAGTAGCACCTGACAGTTCACACCTGCCACATACTGGTCCTGTCTGACTAGAGGACAGAAGTACTGACACCTGGGGGGAGGTGGGTCTGTCTGTAGCTGGTGATACTGTCAGCTGTAGGTTAAGCAGGATCTGCCCCCTCACATTTGGCTACATCTTATTCATGTAGTCAATGAAATTCAGTGTACGTAAGTGTGAAGTCCATCAGAAAAAGTCAGTACTCTGCAGTTCAGGAAGATTCACCTCACCTGGGTCCCCAAGTACCTGCAAATACAGGCAAGAGAAAAAAAAACTAGTGGCAAAAAGATATATATTTCTGATCATCAGGGAAAGAAAGAAGTCTGTTTGCCTTGATGGTTTGTGGGCTCTGTGCTGAGGCAGTTAGAGCCTTCCAGAAGAAATAAATCTCCTCAGTGAGCACCAAGTGGAGGGCAGGTTAGGAGAGATAGGGAGACAGTGGAAAAGGAGAGTGGCACAAGACAGGGCAAACATGAGGGAAACTGAGAGAATGCTGAGAAAAGCGTAGGTCAAAAAAAGCCAGGACTCAGAGATGACAGACAGAAAGCATAAAATAACCTGTAGGAAATTACTGAAATAAGAGCACCTTCATAGTATTTTCTTAAAATAGGTTAATGTTAGCCCTCTGAGAAAAAAGATCCACATAAGTAAGAAACTTAATTTGTATGTCACTCAAAATAAGATTTTTTTTTCTTGCTATTGTTTCTTTTTTCTTCTTTTTTCCTTTTAATTTTTTTTTTCTCTTTAGGACATCAAGTCTGTAGTCTATAGGCTCAAATGCTTGAATTTTGGTGCTGTATTCAAATAGTCATTCTAATATGCTGGTGGTAAAGAGCTCCAGGAAAAAGACATGTATTAGCTATATATTGCTTGAAAGTTTAGTTGCAAGCCATAACTGATATTTGGAAGGGTGAATCATATCTGCTTTTCCATTAACTGTTCACTATATGTTGCTGATAACACAGTTACCTGACTAGGTTTGTCTCTGATTTGACTAGTACTTCTGTTCCTGTGCTAAGGAACTCTTCTTTCACTGCTGCCTCAGTAAAATTTGTACTGTAGTAGTAGTACTAGTTTCTCATTTTAATAGTGGCTCCTACAACAATAGAGCTGACATGCCTTTCCTATTGAGTGACACTTCAGCTGACCAATCCAAAGAAAATAATTTTAAGATACTAGTGATGAAAGCAGTAAAGAAAGAGAAGATTTTATTTTTAATGATACCAGCTTGAATAGCCATCCATGCAAAAGCAGAGACAGTTGTCTATATGATGTTGATCTTATTTTCAAGAAGAAGGGAGAATGAATTAAAAATAAATGCCTTTCTCTTTTAACTCACTAACCACTTTCTCTAGGACAAGTCCATGTCTCATCTTGTTACCTGTTGAAAAGTTAAATTGCATGCAATTTAACTGCATGCCCAATTAGATAAGCAATTGTCAGTGGCTGCTGCGACAACCTCATCTTTTTGAAAAGGTAGAACTAAGAATCAATATAAGACAGAGATAAAACAGAAAAAAAGAAATTTGATTTAGCTATATATTTCTTTTATTTACAAGTTCATTCCTAGTTGATGCCATTACAAAGCAGTATTTCAAAATGACATTAAAATCATAGTGTGAGAAGATATTTTTTAAAATGACTTAAAACTACATATAAGTTACAGACCATTTTCCTTGAGAACTCTTGTGATAAATGTATGGCAACTGAGTGGAAAACATTCCTTTTCCTGCTGTGATTGCACATTTGTACTCTTGAGCACAGGCAAATGTATTTGCAATTTCTTCCTGACAGCTTGATTAACCTTGAAAAGTTGCAAAATAAAAAACAACAAAAAAAAAGAATTTTCATAGTTAACTTTCCAAATATACTTGAGAAAAACTACAAACCTAATAGCTTATAAATAGTGCTAGTAGCTTCATTGGGTTTCTGTATTCTTCCTGTTACATAATGTATACGGTTTCATTTTATAAAATTAATAATGTCAAAATAAGAGAGAGGTTCAGAGAAATACACAGAATTTGTATTTTGGTCTTTTTACTTGGTGTACTTGTCAAGGTGGTTGTGGAAGGGGCTATGTGGGGGGTTTAGGTACTTCTGTAAGGAGAGACTGGGGCTTCTCTGTGATGATTCCAGCTTGTTCCAGCCAAGTGGAATGGACCCACTGTGGGGCATAGCTGAGCCCCTCACTGAGGATGGTGACACCTCAGGGAAAATGTGTTTAACAAAGAACAAAGTTCTGTCTGAGAGAGAGAAGGAAGCAAAGAAAGTGTGGGAAACAACCTTCCAAGCACTAAGATGAGATAAGAAGGAGGGGGAGGAGGTACTCCAGGTGATGGTACAGAGACTCCTCTGGAGCCCACAGAGAAAACCATGGTGGAACATATAGATATTTCCAGAAGAATCTACAGTCTATGGAGGACCCATTTGGACGGGGCAAAGTATGAGTGGGAAGGAGTGTTAGACAGGAACTGGTACAGACTGATCACAACCCTCCACTTCTCCCCTGCCTTGTGCCACTCAGCAGGGTGGAGAGGAGGTAGAGGAATCAGAAATGAGGAAGAAAAGCTGAGTCTAGGAAGAAGGAGTGATGTGAGGGAAGGTGTTTTAATATGTTTCTCAGTACCCAAATCTACTTTAATTGGTTTAGGGGGAAAAAAATTCCCAAGCTGAGTCTATTTTACTTGTGATGATAGTTGGCAAGTGATCTCACATGAGATTTTTCATCTTATTTTCCTGTCCTTTTGAGGAGTAGACTAAGAGAGAGTGTAGAAGGCATCTGTGTTGATGTCTGGCAGCTGGCCAGGTTCAGCCTACCACTGCCATGAATCAAAGTGTCCTCACTACCTCCTGGTGCATACTATTCATCTGGAGAAAAATATATTCAGTAGAAGTTTTATTTAATGCTGATCTTAGCAATTATTCTTATCGTGTTTAACTGAGGCACAGTAATAGAATGCATAGACTGAACAATAAATTATGTCACTAAACACTTAAACCAGTAATTGAAATATTTAATATCTTAAATATCTGTATCTCCAGGGATTTTTATTTTGATAATGCATAAGTGGTATGTATTGTTGTGCCAGAATTAAAAAGAACTGTATCAAAGAACACCATAATCTAAATATAAAAGGAAGATGAAGGGGAAAGATTAGACAATATCAAAAACCCAAGACATTGTAGTGAATTGTTCAAATCAATGCAAGCAATAGTAATTCTGCTCCTTCTGTGGTTAATTGGTAGGTTAGCTTAATTAAATCAATGTATACAAAATGGGAAAGACCAGGCAGATTCTTATTAAACTGGAGTATAAATAAGTATTTAGATGTAATCAAAATTATTTGGAGAAAGATGAAAAATATCAATATTCAGAGCAGAAGATAAGACTTAAGATACTAGTTCTGACTTCCACTACAAAGACAACAAATGTTTTATTGAATAGTTACAAATAATATTTGAAAAGGAAATCCTAGAATATGTGTCAGTTCTAGAATTTTCAGCACATTTTGCCATCTGCAAACAAGTTTATTCCATGACCAATTTAATTTCTCCTCTCTGAATTGTAATGTTGTCCATGACTAGAATTTTGTATTTAAGATACTTAATAGAGGGCTTTGATTTTTTTTTTTGCACATGAACAGCTGAAAAGTGTTGATATTTTTTCTTACATTAGAAAAGTCACGTGTAAAGTAGGATTTCATTGTAATTGTCTGCATAGACCAAAGTAAACTAGGCCCTAAATGATGCAAGTATCCCCTCTGTTTCCTCCCGTACCCCAGACTACCATGTGTATATAAATTAATTTTCTGTTTATATATAAATTGAACTATATTATTGAATTAAGCCTGTTCAGCTTTCTCTGTTGGAAAACAATGACACTGCACCAAAACAAAACTCAGTCAGTCTTCTATATCCTATCTAATCCAACTGGTTTTAAGAGGAAATATTCAGAAAAGTGCTATATTACTGCATTCAGGGTTGCGGGAGTAATTGTTAGAGAAACATCTACAGTTTTCATTGGCCTCAGCACAGCAGACAGAATTACTTCAGCCCACCTCCTACTTCATAGTGCTATGGATGTTACATTGTTGTCTGCAGTTACTGATGGTGTTATCACCTAACAAGCCCATGTAGCAGATGTTCCCTATGTTTTTTGACAATTAAGTTGTAGTCTGGGTATTTATGGACTGAATTTATACTGTGAACCGTTAACTCAATGTTACCCAAGGCACACTTGAGAGAAGTAATTGTGATGCACTATAATTATATAAACAGAGATACTTGAAGGTATTTAAGAACTTTACTGCTGTTATCTCCTAATTTCAATGAAATTAGCATAGCAATAAAAGAATAGGGTGCCAAGTTTCTTTTTTAGTGCAATCTGATTAGTAACACCAAAAAAAAAAAAAAAAGAGAAAAAATTTTAAAAGTCAACCATGAAAGTGTTATAATAAATATACCCATTAGAAAACCAAAAACCAAAACTAAACCCCAATATTTCACTAGTTGAAAACTTTGCAGGGTTCACATTGAAATCTGTGACATGAGCTAAGAAAAAAATTTATTCCAAGTCAAACTTTGAAACTAGTGAAAGGTCAGGGCAGTATCTCTTAATATAGGTTTGCCCTGTCTATAATTTTTGACACTTAGTTGAGACATCTAAAGGGGAATTGTAGAATTGTAGAATGGTTTGGGTTGGAAGGGACCTTAAAATCATCTACGTACAACACTCCTGCCGTGGGCAGGGGCACCTTCCAAGAGATCAGGTTATTAAAGCTCCATGCAATCTGGCCTTCAACACTTCCAGGGATGGGGCATCCACAGCTTCTCTGGGCAACCTGTTCCTGTGCCTCACAAATGCCTCTGTAAAAAAATTCTTTCTTTCAGCTAATTGAAATCTCTCTTCCTTCAGTGTTAACCCATTACCTTTTGTTCTGTTACCACAGGCCCAAGTAAAAGTCTCTCTATTATAAGCCCCCTTTAAGAATTGAAAGACTTCACCAAGATCTCCCCAGAACATTTTCTTCTCCAAGTTAAGCAACCCCAACTCTCTCAGCCTTTCTTCACAGGAGTGGTATTCTAGACCTCTGACCATTTCTGTGCCCTCCCCTAGGTCTGCTCCAAGACATCCATGTCTTTCTTGTGCTGGAGACACCAGAGCTGAATGTAGTGCTGCAGGTGGAGTCTCACCAGAGGACAGAGGAAGATTCCAGGTTCTGTGTGGATATAGACACTCCAGCAAACCCAGTCCATGATAGTATAGCTTCCATAGGAGACAAAGAATGATTTAAAAACTTCACTTCTCTAAGTCCTTGATGATTTATACACAAATGTTCCAGTCTGAATTCCATGGCAAATTTCTCTTTTTCTCTTACCCAGGCAACAGAAATTTTCTTGAAGACCAAGGAACAATCGTCTGTAGGTTATCCTGGCTGTTGGAGTCACACTATTAATGTGACAGCAACTGACTAAGATTCTATTTTTCTAATTCTATTGTGGGTCTACTGCTTACATTAAGCTATTGCTATACAGAAAATTGACTTGAAACTTAATTTTCTTAAGTCATTTAAATGCAAGACTGAATTACTGTCATGTCCTTTATCATTTTTGAAAAGCAAGACTTTCAGGCATCTGCATTTTTATGCTTTGACATCAGGATTTGGATGAAATATGCCTACCTTCACACTAAGAGTTTTCACAGAGCTTCCATCTCCATAAGAAATTAATTTATGACTCACGTTTGCTGCATCATGTATTTTCTGTTGTTTTCTTAGTGTGATGGCTTTTGTGAGCTCTTTCTGAACACACTGTGCTTCCCAGCATGAAGTACAAAGTCTACATATGTGACCTTGGAATACGGATTCTCCTGCGTCATTGGAGAGGCATGCAGATGGACACTGCAGTACTGTTACTGCTACTTATCACAGAGACTTTTTATTTATCACTTGCTGCTACTTTTCAAATTAAAACACCAAGAGTGTGCAGAAATTCTGAATGGATATATAATTAGAAGCAGTAAGGATGAATGGAGTATTCTGTTCATCTAATTAAACTTTCCATTCGTTTGCCTCTGAAATGATCCCCATAGCTTTCCTATTGACTCATTTGGAACAAATTATGCCCTAGATAAGTGAAGGCTACTGATAGCGTGGAACTGTAATATATGACAAACTAAGTAGAACTTTCCATCCATTAGTTCAGAAGTCTTTGAAGTACAAAATAATGAACCATTGTGCTAGGTTCTTCATATGCCTGCAAGTGAATAATATTCCTTAATGTAGGTAGATATGCTTGCAATAAATGAATCATCCTTCATTATTTTATCAATAACAACAAATATCTATTGATTAGCAGAAAGCTGTCTTTGTGAATTTCATTGTCAAATGACAAGTCAAATCAAGTTCTATGAAAGAGGACAAAAGCTAAAAATCGACATATTTCTCCAGCTGCCAGAAGTTCCTGTGAAAGTAAAGGAGGCTAAAGAGAGGGTGAGAAGTTAGAGACATCAAATACTAACCCTTAGCCTTTGCTTCAAATGTATTTCTTTCAGTAATCTAAACACCTGTTCAATTCAACACAAGTATAAATTCAACACAATGCTCTCAGGCACAGGGTCTGATTCTTAGAATGTCCTGTGCAGGGTCAGAAGGCGGGCTGAATGATCCTGCTGGCTCCCTTCCAACTCAGTGTATTCCATGAGCCCATGATTCTATAAATCCCACAGCATGGAATAGAGTTTTATCAGTGGTTTTAACCATGTTACATGACAAGATATAAATCATTTAGTAGTTGACTTTCTGGATGCATAAGAATATCATACTTAAATTACTCTATTTTTTGCATTACAGATTACTACTAAGGAATAAACAATGTACTGTGAAAGAAAATAGTCCATTCACAAGGCATATTTCTGGGTATTTCAGACAAGGCCAGCTATTAGACACCTATGGTGATCAGCTAATTGCAGAAAGGCAATCTTTTATGTAAAAAATCCCCAAAATTAATGTGACTAAAAAGCTACATTTTACTCATAACTTCATGTCAAACTTCCTAAAAAAAATCCAGTAAGGCAGATGTGCCAGCTGCAACAATACAGTCAACTAACATAATGGAAAGATAAAATATAGATTTATCTTTTTTTCTGAATAAAATGGAAAGCACTAACTTTATGCTCCAATATAGTTCTTTCCAGTACAAAAATCTTATCTGTCTTCTATTAAATATGTCTCCAGAAAACAATTTTATCCCTGATTGTGATGTTACTAGCTGTGGAACAAGTCTGAATATAAGGAACAGAATGATTTGCAGCTGCTAAAATGAATTTATTAAACCCTCTTTTCTATTTCATCATGGTTTTGTTGCTGCCAGCACTTTCCCTGATGTGATGCTTAGCAGTGACAATACCAATTGGCACATATGCAGATATAAATGTGTGCTTGAGAGACAGGCAGGAATTGAATAGAGCAAGTAGTGGCATTTGGTATAGCCAGGATTATTGAGATCTGTTTGTGAGTGGAAAACTTAAAGACTAAAATCTTGTGGAAAATATCAGATAAAATTACTGGGTTTATTAATTTCAGGTAGAAAATGAATTTTCCTCTATATTTGCCTTAAATATGTTGATCTTTCTTATCATAGTTTTATATTTATCAAATCCCCTGAGTAGGACTGAATTTTTTTCTTTTATTTTCTTTTTAGAAAGTGCCTATTCAAAAGGTCACAAATAAAACACCCACAATCATCATTCAACAGCTGATGTTCAGACATTTTTCTCAATACTTTGCACCATTTTTTTAGCAAGAAAGAAGGAGTAAGACTATCTTTTCTGAAGTCTGTGTACACATGCTATCTTTCAAATGCAATAAGTCTGACTACACCATATATCACCTAGTGGTGTCTAGATTTTACCATATCAGTTATTCTCAAGTAAGTTTTCACATTGCAATACAGCTGTGAGAAATCAAGAGGGTAAAGAAAGGAATAGCCTGGGGAGTCTAAGGGATATAGATAAAGGATGTTCCTACAGAAGTGTTATGGCCATGCATATTAGGACGCTGCCCTGGAATTTAGATGGATCTGGAAATTGCTAATTCAGTCATTATATTGGTTTAAATGAATTTAGTAGTTAAAAGGGATTAAAAATAATGTAAAAATCAGAGAAAAGAGAAAACAATTTTAAAAAGGAAGAAGAATGAGAATGTGCAGTAGTTATCAAAAGTTAATATACACATTTAAAAAAACTTAAGTAAGAGATGAGAAAGATTTGAATTTTTTTTTTTCTCATACAACTATATATTTAAAAGAAAGTCATATAAATTCAGGGAAACCTCCTGTCGCAAATGTCCTTATGTTAAATTAAATGAAATAACACTCAATTCATGTTATATAATAATAATTGTAATACCCATGCTCTAAAGTAATAGTTAGTCCATAGGTTTTAAAACAGATTTCATAAACCTTCTAATTGTTTTCTCTGGTATGACTTCTAGAAACTGAACACATACTTCTGAGAGATAAATATCCTTCATATTTCCAAAGACATTCTAAGAACTATGGCACTTCAGAAAAAAATTTTCTTGAATTCTAAAACAAAGATAGTTTTACAAAAACAATTAAGGCAGATATTAACCGGAACAACACTGTTTTTCTGGTAATGTGTACCAATCATGTTTAGGGGAGAGGGAATGGAAATCAAAGGTGTATAAGCAAAAGGCTCGGGGGTTTTTTGTTCAATTTTTTTTTGCTTTATTTTCTTTCAGGGTTTTGGTGAAGGGGGGCATTGTGGGTTTTTTTGCTGTTTTTTTTTTTTTTTACACAAACAAAAGCACACTAATACCTCATTTCTTATTCATAAAAATCTGTAGAGTTTGTTTCATATGTTATCTTCAAACCATTCTTTTTTTTTTTTGCTAATCATTTAAAGTGTATTTCATTATTTTAATGAAACATTTAACATTTCAGGGTATATAAACAAATATGTATCTGTTTACATTTGTATTTTAAAATTTCAAATAAATAAAAAAGCCTCTTAAAAATATTCATGTTTTTGAGACTTTCTTTTTTACATCAGCCATAACTCTGTCAATCAAAATATGCCCATGTAGCCTTTCTCTCAAAAACTTCGGTCGATTTGTGCTTTTTTGCCCTGATTCTGAGCTATGAAGTCCTTTATTCACTGTATTTTTCCATTTTTATTTCTTGGCTTTCATAAGGACTTTAGGTAGTCAGACATTAAAATGTTTTTTTATTCTAATTAGAACATTCACAATAGTTTATTACCTTTGACAAAGAAATAATTTAACTCATTATACAGGCATCTTGGGGAGCAGATGGAAATGTAGTGGGAACGACCATGCATAAAACTTAGATTCCAAAATTCTAAAGAAGACCAACAGAACTGCACTTAAAAGAAAAGAAAAAAGGGAAACCATGACAAAATTGTTCAATAAATTTTAAAAAAAGTAAAAGAAAAAAGGAGAAGAGGACGCGAGGAATTTTTTATGCACTCTTTTTCTTAGGATGCTTGCACGAGAGGAATATTTACAGGGCGATATTGCATGTTCTCTACTTCCAGTCAATCACATAGAAACTTGTCAAGTCAAGGAATGAAAATAGACATAGATATCATCTATGGTTCTTGTTAGAAGATAGATGTCTAATATTCTAATATTGAAATGAAGGAGCAAAATTCAGTAAAAAGAGAAATCTGTTTATCAGTAATCTATGATGCCGTATGTCTTCAAGTGTGCTAATGTTCTTCCATGTTATTCTGCCCAAATTTTCTTCTCATGTATGATAGAAGTTTTTAATCATGAAGAACCTCTGAAGGATTAAAGTGAATCTTGTTTATTTATAATAAATTCAGGATTATGTACTTACTATTGCTTCTTAATCCTGTTTTTTCCATTCAGCATCTCTTCAATGGACATATAAATGTGTTTCATTTTAATTGCAGTCATTATGTCCCTAAATAATTCATGACTGAAAAAGAATGAAGAATATATTCTCATAAATTCTATTGTATTTAAGTTTATGCGTTTTTATTTATTTATTTTTACTCCATTTTTGTAACCATTATATGTTCTGGTGTGTCTTGCTTGACTACCTCATAATAATTCTGGATTGTCCCTCTGGGACATTGTAACTGTATTTCAAACATAAAACACTCAAAACGTATTCTGGCTGAACATTCACTGCTTTGTGCTCTTTAGTTTACACAACACCCTCCCCATTGTCACCAACTATCAGATAACTAATCATAGTCAATAAATAAATATTAAAAAGCAAGTATCAAGTGGAAAATTACTTGCAGGTGACAAGACAGATTATGTGAAGTTGTATTATACAGCACAACTGAATTTGTTTGTTATTTTTTAACAGCTGGAACACTGAGGGAGTTTGTGCACAGCCCTGAGAGAGGCACAGAGGTGTTGCAGTCATGCTCTATTTATAATATTGCAGCTAATGGGAACTAAGCCAAAGGCATGACCCATATGATGACCAAAAGCTGAACTTTGCTTGACTGACTTGAGAAAATATATTATTTTTCATGCCACCACCTATGCTAATGAAGTAAAAACTGTGCATGCTTTATGTGTATGACAAAAGTGTCTCAAACTCCACGTAATAATGAAATAGTATTAAATTAAACTTTATCTTTTACCCAACCCTCAAAGAAAACAATATTAATATATCCTAGGGGAGGGATATGAAGAAGGGAGAAGACTCTGCTTTTGTATCCTGGGATGGTTGATGATGTGTAGCCATCTCCTCCCTCACAGTGATACCTTACCATCAGGTAAGCTTTATTCCACAGTAACACTGTTTCTTATGCTTTCTGATATCAGTGTATTTATCACAAATTTCTGAACTTTATCCTGTCACAACAATCACCTTTAACATGCAACCCACACTATTTCTGTAAATGGGATTGTGGTTATGACCAGACTTACAGTGTAACCACGCTTTTTGTGCATCTGGCACCTTACCAGACTTATAGTGCCAAATTATTTACTCTACGGTTTTACTTGTGAAGGTCTCCTGGGGACTCGATCAGACAGATACTGTAGTGACTAAGAAAGTTCAAAGCCTAACCCCCCCTGGGCCCACTACCTCTGCTGATAACCCAGAAAGCAAGGGGGTTGCCTTTTCTTAAATTTTTACGAGATGCTAACTTTCCTTTCTCATTTGTTGGAGGGTTGGTATTTTCACTGTTTCTGTGCCTGCTCATGTCCTTCCCACTTCCTTTTGAACCCTTTACCACTTTCAACTCCAGCTGAGCATTGGTTTTCCTAATTACCCCTGTGAATGCTTAAGTCTTGCATTTAAACTCCTCAGTAATCTGCCCACCTCAGTAACCTATACTCCTCAGTAATTTGTCCCTTTTCCACCTCCAATCCATTTTCTTTTTGCCTTTAGACTGAGTCAGACATTTTGAGCTGGGCCAAGCTGAACTTTCCTATTACTGCTTGTTTTTTTGCAGCTGAGAATGGGCTGCTCTTGTGCATTAAGGACATTGTCCCTGAAGCCTTCTTGAAGGCATAGGCTGCTCAGTGAAGTGGTGAGATCACCATCCCTGGAAATGACCAAACGGCATGTGGATGCAGCTCATGGGGAAATGGTTTAGTGGTGAACAGAGTGGTGCTGGGTTAACTGTTGTACTTGATGATTTTAGAGGTTTATTCCAACCTTAACAGGCCTATGAGATCTCATGGGCTTCTTTGCCCTTCCTAGAAAGGGAGCTTTTCAGGTCCTAGTGAAACCAGTACCAATACTCTTGAAGCCCAGGGTCTTTGATCTGCCTTTTGCTGTCCTGAGGATGTTAAACTCTCTTTTGGTCACAGCAGCAAATTGACTAACACCTTCTTGGTCAGTTCTTCTTCCTTTGTGATTAGCACACTTGGTGATGCACCTCCTCTTTTTGGTCCATCCAGTTTCTGCATCATATATTTGTCTCCCAGACACTGGAATGCACCTGCCTTGTTTGTGCTCACCATGCTCTTCTCTCTATAAAATCTGTAGCTGTCAGTTTCCTGTAACAGTCACCTTCTGAGATGAAGAGGTTTCTTCTGTCTGTTAAAAAAATATACCATCAGAGTTCAATTTCTTCCTGTCCCACTGAGACCTCTGATTACATTTGATCTATTCAAGATTTTCCTTAGCATTATTCTTGTTGAAAAGAGTAGCTACAGTACTGGACAAGCTTTGACAATCCATCTGCAGTGTCCTAGGTCCAAGAGATGTGGCAAACCTCTAAAGATAACAGGTTTTTTAAAAGGAGCCCAACACTACTTTTATCATTTCTTCCTTGTGTTTAAGTCAGACACAGCTGGACCAAATGCCTTCCTTAGCACAATTTACTCCTCTCTGAGAACACAGTGAAGGATAACACAGACCTCTTTTTGTTGACAGAAGTCACAAGACCTCTTTAGATCTGTGAGTGGTAAGGCAGAGAGGGGAAAGGTTGAGAGATATGAATGGAGGGGAAGAAATGTAAGGGTTGTTCATAATAATGTTCAAAATATCCCTTAGATGTAATTCTTTAGAAATAAATTTGAAGCCTTGTCTGATGTTATGTGCTGTAATTGCCAAAAACCTTGCATTTTGAGTGAGCCTGCCTATAAAGTTTCCTTGTACGGAGTTAAAACTTTGTTAGGTACCTTATATAACTGAAGCAGACTTTTAATCCTGTAATAACTTAGTACAAGTATTCGCTGACCAAGTTTTTACACCTTCAGGGAGATCAAGCTTAGATCTTGTTTAGAAAAGAATTTGCAAGGTATATCATTATAATGTATCAGTTTGTTGAAAAATCTTTAGTTAAGTTTGCAATGTTTCAACACAATTTTTTTTTTTTTTTATATTTCACAATTTAAATCTTATTTTAAAAGCTATGGCTATTCTTGTGAATTACATGATGGAAAGATGGAAATGCTGAGGTCTGAGTATGTATATCCTATACCAGAACATACCATGAGCTCTCAACCACACAGGTTTGGGCCAGGAGGATAACCGAGTGTCCATTAAACCATATTTCTCAACAATCTTCACAAATATTCACAAATTGTATCTGGTAAAATTATTTCTTCCCCAGTTTTGGCAACAGACTCATACTTCCCATTCATGAAATGTAAGCACATTCACTTTACATCAAACTTCAAAGCTTTAGTAGAAGATAGACAAACACTCAAAATTCAGAGTACAAGCAGAATAAAACAGGAGAAACATGTGTCATCAATACTGAAGAATTTACTGAGTGAAAGAAAAGCTACTAGTCTATAAGCTTAAAGGGAATACACAGAAAAGTATTTAGTCCCTGCTAACCTGACTGACTCCTTCATACCAGATCCGCTGAGCAACTTAACCTTGGTTACATGAAGTGCAAAAAACACCTAACAGTTTTTCAAGTGCCAAAAAGTGCCAAAACCCCTTTTCTGCTAGAAAAAAAAAAAAATTATATTCTTAAAAGACTGATTCTGATTCAGTCCAGTTACTTAAAAAATTAATTTAAAAATGCAATTATGAATTGCTATTATAGGCCATTGATAATTGTCTCTAGGTTGCTCAATGAGAATTTTTTGCAATCACCCTCTTTTTGTATACTTTTGGTATTAATTTTGCTGCTGTTACTGTTTGTTTTCTTATCTCATAGCTGGTTCCAGCAAATTGTTCTTATTTTAACCTTTTCACCTTTTTGTGCCTCCAATTCTCAACTCCATCCCTGGAGCGAGAAAGGGGAGGAAAAGGAGGGGGAGAGAGCTAGTGGCACCTCATTTGGGAGAGTCTCAGGGAGGAGGGGGCATTAAACTGGGGAGTGTCATTCCTGAACCACGACACATCAGAGTCTTGAACAAGGGAATTTATAAATTAATATGAAAACTTCAAACCCTCAGGCACAGTTCACTAATAATTCGTTTGAATCCCATGTCTAAACTGGTCATTCACTATTTTTTGTTTGTTTGTTTGTTGGGGCTTTTTTTTCTTCTAAATTTGCAGGTACATTCTATCGGATTTTCCTTTCACCTTTCAGTAGTCATGAATCTTCTATGACACCTTATTACCGCAGGCCTGGTTCCTACGGTGTATCACCGTGTCCCGCAGCCATAGGGAGGAGGAGGAGGAGAAGATCCAGCAGGCAGGAATTGTGCAGCAAGATTGATTTATTTATTTTACAAACTCTTTTATAGACTTTTTTCTTCATAGTCTAATTGGACAAAGGACCAGCCACCCCTTGGGGGCGATTGGCCAAAATCCTAAAATATCCATTATCAAAATATTTTCTACTATACCATAAACAAGACTTTCCAAGGTTGCAGGTGGCTTGGTTGTTTACATTCCCTGCTACCTCTTCTGTGAGAGAGAAAAGTCTCTCACGGACTTAGAAAAATAACAAGAAGATCCTCACTAACAGCATTTTTGTACCTACAACACCTATTCAAAATCATATGAATATATAAGTGCATATATGTGGACACACACACAAATCATATATATATCCTTTGTCAGCATCATAAGTAATTGAAAAATAATATTTTATCTCTTCAGAAAGAGGTAGATTACAGCAAATTGGCTATTTGTTCTTCACATATTGCTTATAGTCCTTCCATTTTACAATACACATTTTACTAGCTGGAGATGGAATTGTATTCTGTAGGAAATTTTACTGGAGCATAAACAGACACACTTACTCATACCCTCACACAGCTTTTAATAAAGGTACATATGTTACATCTTGGGGAAGTCATATATTAGCAATCATTTCTCTAAATGTTCCATTTGATTTTACTGTCAGAGAAGCAAATTTCAACTTCTCTTATAGTTAAGACTAAAGAGAATATTAAAAAACCTAAAAAAACAACCACAAAACAAATAAGAAATTTAAAAGTTTCTTTTTAGAATTATATCATTAGTAGTCAAAGAAATCAGAAGGAACACTTTCTAGTCATACTGATCATGAAAAATGTAAATATTAATTAAAAAATATAGATGAGAGCATGCAGTTTATATAAAGGTCAGTATATTTTTTCATTTTAGAAAGGGATTTAAAATTTTTAGTTGGCTAAATATTTGAAAGAATTTTGAGACCATATAAGTTTAAAGTGGAAATAAAGCAATTTGAAACTCTAAAGCTGTTCGATTAATAGTGCTTTAATACTGAATAATAATCTTTCAGTCTGCCTAATGGAAAAAAAAAAACTGCATAGTTATGTCTGATAGTCTCTCTGAAACTATTCCTTACCAAAACACTAGTGACTAAGTGGAGTGTAGAATCTATAACCACTTGGTGCTTCTTGTGTTTGGACATAGACTATAGAAGTATCATACTTGTAACTGTCAACATTTTGATATTCTTTTTACTCTTAAAAAACCCCTATGTGTTTTGTTATATCACAAGTCTTAAAATTTTCTTCCACTTAGAGAAGACTGGTAAAAAGGAAGTGTGTGAAAGTGTTTGTTTTTTTTAGTTCAGAAAATTTCAATATCCATGTGATTATTGCAAACACAATTTATTTTTTTAACATACTACAGATGTATGTAATTAAAAAATAGGTATTTTTTTAAATTGTGCACTGGTGTAACTTACAGACAGCTTTTATCTAGACACTGTAATGTATACATCTATATATAGATTATTTCTACCTCTATAATGTATATATGTAATTACTACAGCTATAATAATAATACATTATATCCCCTAAGTTCAGTCTTCTCCAGTGCTCAGTCATCCTCACAGTAGAAAACTCCAGGAAACACTTTTTTACTGTGCAGGATATCAAACTGTGGCACAGGTTGCCCAGAGATTTTGTGGAGTCTCCAACTTTGGAAATATTCAAAAGCCATCTGGACATGATCCTGGGCAACTGGCTCTAAGTGGCCCTGCTTGAGCAGTGGAGGCTTGGACCAGATGACATTCAGAGGTCCTTCCAGCCTCAACTCTTCTGTGATTCTGTGGTCCACGGTATAAATAGAAAGACTCGACATAAATAAGTGACCCAGAAGAAACAGGTTCTTTTCCTGTATAAATGCTTGCTTCTTTAACCAGATTTTTGTATAAACTTTTGACCCATCTTCAGTGGGAATATTAGAACAATTAGTTTCTGAACTGAGCAGACCTGAAGGTTCTAACAGTTGAAGTCGATAGGAATTGCAGTTAATTTCAGCATAATCAGTACTCCACTGAGTCTTTTTTTTATCTAAAGAGTAGAGATATTATTAGATCAAAATGTGTTTTTCTTATTTAATAAAAGGCATTTATCCATGGAAAGACATTTCACTCCTTGCATGATATTTATTTTTTCATAGATTTGGAAAACATACAAAATTTAGACTCAGACAGGAATTTTCCCAGTAAAAAAACATACGAAGTGAGAGGAAAAGATTTGTTTTCTACTGAACTGTACTTGAGTTCTTATTCATTATCTTTTTTTTTATCTCATCACCTTGTGTGATCTTTATTTCAAATTTGTGAAAATCACCAGCTTAAAGTTTACGGGTAGTTTCACACAAATGCACACACAGAGCATCACACTCCCCAGTAGCTGGCACCTTGTCCTACTTGCTGGGTGGTCCAATGTGATGTTCATACACAGAGGCTCAAAATAGGAAGGACATTAATATAAAAGACAGTTAGAAATAGGATTTAGTAAGAGGATTTAGTAAGAATGTAGGACAGGCACAGTAGCATTCAGCGTGACAAGTATAATGAGCACTTTCTACTAATGTGCAATCTGTGCCTTTTATCCCCCTTTTTCCAAACTTGTTCTTTCTGGGTTGGTGTTGATCCCTCCAACATTCCATAAAAATTGCTGTATAATCTCCAGAATCTCTGCTCTATTCCAAAATAGTTTTTCCCTCCAGCCCACAGTAAGTCATATGTCCCTTAAAGCAGCACGTCCCCTAGTTTCCTTGCATTTACCCACTGACAAAATCTTTGAATGTCATACAGTGACTTTCAGCTGCACATTTATAGAAGGACTATAGAGATGAAAGATGAAATTCAATTGTTGTAATTGGAAAATGATGTTGTGACATTCATGCTCTCTGACAGTCCTTTAAAAAAAACTAGACTTTAGAATGTGCATTTTAAAATTGCAAGACCAAGGTTACTACCATGTAGAGCAAGTATCATTTTTTTAAGCACCACTACTATTTTTTTCAGGAGCATATTTTACTGAAAGCAGAGGCCTGCAACAGCCCCAAAGTAGCAATGCAGTAATCAGAACATAATTTTGGCTTGCCTTGAACCCAGATAGAAGTATATTATGATAGTGTTAGCAATACTGTATAGTATGTACACTGTATAACCACAATATATAAATAGTTTGTAACATCATTAAGTCAAGGTTAGGAACAATCTATAAATATTTTACTTTTGTTTGTGACCACCAAAACAGCAAAGATCTATGTAGCTCCACGTAGCAAAAGGTAACTATATTTTTACATATTGGTGAGAAAAAACAGTTGTATTAGAAAAATGAATGAAACAAATCCAAACCAAAAATCCTCTTGAAACATTTGTTGAAATCCTTGTGACAAATTTGCTTTCAAAAAGGGACTTTAACCATAAAACATAATAACAGAATTTAGATATAAAGAGATATTGAGATGGGGATGCAGAAAATTCTTAGACATGTCTAAGCTAGTGAGATATGATTTCTCTCTTAAGATTGTTGAAATACTACACCAAAAACTTCTGGGATGAATATTTTAAAAATTGTGTTCCTACTTTTTCTTTGTTTATTTTCTAAATTTTGCATATTAAAACTGAATGAGGTTTATAGGTATGATTAGAAGATTGCTATCTAATACATTTGTTACTGTTGTTTCAAATAGCATTTAAGGAGTGTAAGAACGTGTCATATTACTGACAATTTTGAGTTTGCAGTTAACATTAAGCTTTTAAGATGAAATAACAAATTTTTACTTGGAAAGATGTATTACTCAGGTCTCTTTTTCTTAAGAAAATATAAACACTGAAAATTACTTAAAAAAAAGTCCTTATATCTTTCAGTAATCTAAAAAAATACATAAACTCAGACTACTGAAAATTAAAGAAGGTAGAGTAGTGCAGGCAGAAAGTTCAGAAGAGGACTGTAAGTCAAAAATAACTGCAAAAACTGTTGATTTTATCAAAATTATGCCATGTTTTGTCTCTTGACAATCTGTATCAAAGCATTTTTAAGCTGAATAAAAAACATGCTCCTAAGTATTTGTATGCATAAGAACCTACCTAGTTGATAGAGGAAAAAAAAGAAGTACTTACCATGTTCATCACTTTATTTGCTAGTTCTTGTAGCATCACTAGGATTTACCAGAACAAACTATCAACTAGAGAGCAGAGATGAAACACAATTAATGAGCAGATGTGTCACCAAGGCAAGTTGCCACACTCAGAGTTCTGGCCCAAAGGTATAAATAAATCTACTCTTCATCAAAGAAAGCTACTCAATAGGTCATTTTTATGCAAGGCCTAGGGAAACTGAGAATGCTACCATTTCTGAAGGCTGTATGGGCTTAACTGTGATTGAAAGTGACAACCAACTTTCCCTCTCAGCTGTGTGCTAAGATGACCTTACTGCAGCATGCCTGTATACTCACATATTTACACTGTTAACATTGCTTTGCAGAGATTGTTAGTGATAATCAGACTGTAGTCTTTCATACTAGAAATATAGCTAAATATGCTGTGTTCCTCAATTGTTAATATTGTTTCTGTTTAACACAAGAGATCCTGAGAAAAAAAAGTGGTCTCTATTTTTATTTGTGCCATTTCCATTTGTTTCTGACAAAATATGCCTTTGGTAATAGAAGATTAATATTAAAAAAAAAAATGTTGTAGCAGCAGTTATTCTAAGAAGACTGAGGGCTTGAAAGAGCAAAAAGATTCAGTATGCCTTAATTATAAATTTTGATTTTGAAAAAAAATCTGAAGCACCATTTTATTTTTCTTCTTGTATGTGGGAAAAAAACCCAACAAACCAAACCACAAAACAAAACATTCAATCACCCTGCTTAGCAGCAGTGAAGAGTGAAGTAATTCATGAAGACATAATGAGATGAAAGAGAAATCTCTCATGATTTACTTCTTAAGTACTTACTACTTACATTTTTCATCTCTATAAATCTATCTTATATCCCTATGTAAAAACATATTAATAATAAAGCACAGTTCTGTAAGAATGCATATGTGAAAGCTGAATCCCCTAGTAGTTAAATTCAGTCTTTTGTACTTTTGCTTGCACTTGCAAATATAAATGCACTTTTTTTTCCCCCAGCCATTCTTCTGCAGTTATTTTTCACCCAGACCAGTTGCAGAAAGCTTGAATATACACGTACTTTTGCACACATAAGCACAGCGTCAATGATATTCAGCTAACTGGGCAGAGACACAAACCTATTAACAATGAGATAATCTGGGACATGAGAATTGCATAGTCTGTAGTTAGTACATCTATGCTGTTCTACTATTTAGACACAATAAATATAGTATGGTCTTAATATATGCTGTGGGAATAGAAATCCAGAATTTCAGCTTCAAGACCTTGAAAATAATTCAGGATTATATTCCTGAATTACAGAGATTTCAGGGTTCTATTCCAGAAAATTATTAGCTCTTAATTCAACCCATCTATACATTTTTTCTGCAGGGCTTTATATATTCTAAACTGAAACACAGCTGCTCTAAAGGTTGCACAAATATCTCTTATTATCCCAGAGATTCACTTTACTAGTAGTAGTAGTAGTAGTCGTAGTAGTATTCATAGGAAACTTCATCTACAGGATACTATTTTTTACATTTGGTAGTATCAAGAATGAATTTAGCCATCACAGAAGGAGAACATTTGGGTATGGAAGTAATTCTCTCTATGGCATTGCATCAAAAAAGTGGATAAAATGTATTCAGTGTAATGCCAACTTGCTATAGCAATTTCACCTCTTAAGCTTCTTTGGCTATGTAGTGAGATGAGCAAAAGTGAGACTTTTGTTAAGTCCAACTAAAAACAAGTATTCAGAAACATAAGTGTTACTGTTGGAGTAAGTAATGTGAAACTCTTTTCAGAACTTTCACGTCATAAAGCTGCTAAAAAAAATAGTCTTTTCAAAATGTTTTGAGCCAGGTTCACAGCAAGTGTAAATCAGTATGAATTTATTGAATGAACATATTCCTATATAGTTCCATAATGAGACTCTGTGACAGGAATACATACTGGAGTGCACAAAGATAAATGGGGACTGAGTATGATGGCACAGAAAATCGCTAATTTGATGTCGGAGGTTGGACTAGATGACCCTGGTCCCTCCCATTACCCATTCCGTGATTCTGTGATTTTTCTTATAATTTTTAAAAATCTAATAAAATATTTTCAACATTCATTCAACACAGCAATGTTCAGCTGCAATTCTTCCCCTTAAGGAATGACCTGATGTGAATGCTGTGTGCTGATGCTGACAACTTATGAACCTTACTTGCTTGGTTATTTCCCTTTGGAAATGAAGATAGTGTCAGTTTTCTGATCACATTGTGTAAACCCAAAAAAATTAGCAACAAACCTTTCAGTGCTTGAGTGAATTTAAATAATCATTTAACATATATCTCAGATAAAAAAATAAGCAAAAGAAAGGCATGCACACATTTTAATGCTGAGAAAATACTTTTATATACACTTTAGTTAAGTGACTTTTTTTTAAATCCATGTATAAAATCTAGCTAAAATGGAATATGCATCGTTTAAATGAATATGAATCAGTAGGTTATGTTCCTTCTTACTTTTAGCAACCAGTTCTAAAAGGCAGGGTACTGGAACATCCCTGTTATTTTTAAGTTAAAAACAATACATACAGCTATTTTAGTATCTATCTCTTCTGTGTTGAGAATGTACTTTTTTTTTTTTTTTTTAATAATTAAACTGTTCACAAGGTCTACTTTTTCTTTCCAATTCTGCTCCCCACTGTGGGTACAGGAGGGAGGAAGTGACTGTGGTGAGTTGTTACCAGCTGGGATTAAACCACAACAGGTCAATAAAACCAGATCAAATTAAACAAAACAGGGACACAGGAAAAGTTAGGTGACTTATTCTAACTGTACAGCCTCAGATATGTAAATCATATATGCCTGCACATGTATAAAACCAAACTTAACACAACTGAAATTGAGGACTTAATTTCAACACCTAACTTTCTCCTATTTTAGGGTCAGTTTTTCTGTCAAGACAAAGAAAGTTGTCAGAGGGAGGTTATCACCTCTTATCTATGATATTTTAATATGTGCCTAAATTTAGTTGAACCGGATCTCAGCTTTATGTTCTATCTCAGAAAGGGCAGAAGTAGTCAGGTCAGATCAGCACAGAGGAAACGGACATAAAGAAGACAGAATTCATGGGAAGTTGAACTCTCATTAGAATGTATTGGTACACTTTTTCAATGTGATTATATCATCCAGAAGAAAAAGCTGCCTTTTACTTCCACTGATGATACTTTAAGCATATAAAGTCACAGACTGAAAGAACTGCCTTGATGTCAGTGTGTTCTAGAGGCATACCATAAGGTCTCAGAGCTTCTTCATCTGCAAATAAATTGTTTACTTTTGTATATGAGACAGTAGTGCTGAAAGATACTTTTCATACTTAAGAACCTTGAGATACTTTTAAATAATGAAGTACAGAAAAGTTTGCAGGAATTTTTCTAAAGGAAAATTTCATAGAAGTTGCTTTTGCATCTTCCAGAGTCTCATATAGGATAAGATGTAGGGTCACTTAGGAGATATTTGTACATATGCTAATCATTTAAAACAACAGAATTGACTGTGTAAATTAAAGATATATTCATGTGCACACCTGTCTGTTCAAAACAGTTCCTGTTCATCTTTGAAAACTAGATCCTTACCGGAGGAATTCCTCTTTACTGGATTGGAACATTAACAAGCTGGACACCTACATTTGAGTTGTTACCATTCAGTGCAAATGAAGAGAACCATGGCTGCTGGGGGAATGATTCCTTTGCTCCTGCTCTGTAGATCACCAGAAGGAACAACTTGTTTGGCTCTAAAGGAGACTTTGTGAGGCAAGCTCAGACAAATTACTTCTTTCATAGTCTTGTGCAGTTGTACTAAAATAAAATAATGGGCGGTGGGGGGGGGAAGAGGGGAATCCCTCCCCACCTCTTAAAATAATTTGATTTCTTTTTTTTAATGATACTAATTTTTTTGCCATTTTTTATATTTTTTTCTTCATTCAGACAATGCCGGTATTAACTTGTACAATTTAGAATGATAAAAAAGGCCTGTAGTTTTGCTCTCAGTATGAATCCATGAAAGTACAACCAGCTTTTCATAATCTGAGGGCAAATTGACCTGTTCTAAAATGGGACTTATTAATGTCCCTGACTCATGAATTTGTTATTACTTTTGCATTTTAATGGTAGTATGTTTTTTTCAGGTTTTTATTTGTTTGCTTTTGTGCAGGCTTTGGCTTTTTCTTATAGAAGCTATTATGAAACTGTGTCTTACATTACTGCTGAAAAGAGTGTTGAAAATACAGGGATATTTTTGTTACTGTTGAGCACGGCTTGCATGGAGTCAAAGCCTTTTCTGCTTCTCACCCCACCCCACCAACAAGTAGGCTGGAAGTACACAAGAATTTGGGAGAGGACACAGCCAGGAGAGCTGAGCCACCAAAAGGATATTACATGCCATATAGTGTCATGCTCAGCATATCAGCTGGGAAAGAAGAAGGAGAGGATGGATGTTTAGAGTTACTGTGTTTGTCTTCCCAAGCATTGTTACATGTGAACTGTGCTTTCCTAAAGGTGCCTGAACACCTGCCTGCCCACGGGAAGTTGTGAATTAATTCCTCGTTTTGTTTTGCTTGCATGTCCAGCTTTTGCTTTATCTATAAACAGTGTATCTCAAGCCATGACTTTCCCCAGTTTTACCTTCCTGATTCTTTCCCCATCCCATCAGGGGGGAGTGTGTGAGTGGCTGTGCAGGTCTTAGGTATGACAATTTGCTTTTCTTTCTCAGCTAGACAGCTTTTGCATTCTATAAATAATAGTAATAAAGAAAATAAAGGGCTAACTGTAAAAAAATAAAACAGTAAGAAAGATAGAAAAATGAACCAGAATTTTTTGGTATGGTCATGTCCATATTAACAAAATTTATAGGGTATACATAGGATATAATTTTCCAAGCTAGCTTGCAGACATGCTGGTATGATCTACCTAGCAACCCATACCAGCTATCATAAGGCAATCAGTGACAGTTTGGATAATGAACAATAATGAACAATTCCACTAGAGATTCATTTCAAGTTCCCCTGACAATATGTGTGTGTCTGGTGTAACTACAATTGTCTAAGTTAGTACTCAGTTATCCTTTCTATGTTAGTTTCTCACTAGGAGATTTATCCAATGGCTACTGAAATCAATAGACATAGAACCAACTCCCTCTCAGCACTTAAGGTGGCACACATATATACAAAGATGGTACTATAATGTCTCTTTAATAGTAATGATTGACAAAACTTGATATTTCTTAGTTCCTTACTTCATGCTATTATGGGAAGAAAATTTTTCAACTAATAGAAAGTAAAACAATAATTGTTCTGTATCCAGAAAGCAGTTTGTGGCAATACATTCTCCACCACAAACAAAAATGGGAAAAAAAGGATATATAAAATAATGTGAGATAGATTATACGTGTATATGTCTTCATATAGATTATATTCATATATGTCTTCATATCAAAGGCAGTTTGTAAAAAATAATCAACCAAAACAGTAGTAGAGAATACTCATGTACCAGTATTTGTCTATTTTGTGTATCTATGATTTTTCTAACAAAAAGTGTATTCATCATGACAGAATTTCTATGAAGAGTAGACATAGTTTTTATTTTTGGGATTTTTCTTTTGGCCTTTCACAGTCATAGTTAAAGCATTTCATTTGCTGGATAAAATGTGAGGCAGCTTCAATGTTCAGCCATAATAGAGAAAAATGACAGCTTCATTCCCATCACAACTGGATGGAGGTAATTACTGATACTGTCACAGGCCTGGCACAGATCAGTGCTTGTAGAATAGCCACAACCCTGCTAAAAAATATGAATGTCAGAATGAAGGATTTTTTCCTTTTTTAGCTGTCCAATATGATTAAAAGATTTTGAGTTCTAAGGCCCTTTTTACCTAATATTATTAACACTGAAAATAGTTAATAAGCCATTACTAAATTGGATGTTCCATTTGTGCATCCAATAACGGGATCATAAACTAATAGAAAACTCCATGCTGAAGCTCTTGTAATGTATAGTTCATTGCTGACTATATATTTTAGATTGCCTTATGTGCCAGCCAACTTAAAGGCAGATTATTAATTATACACAAAGTTAAAGAACCTTGTTTTGACTCATTTGGTATTAAAACTTTTCTTCTTTTCTAATTTTTTTAAATGTAAATTAAATTTAATCATAATGCAGAACAAAAGCTGGCAGCAGGTGATCAGGAATCTGAAAGGTAATATACAGCTGACTGTTTACAAGTCTAAAAATATCTTATCTCTTCTTCACTATTAGAAGCATGAAAGTCAGAAAGGAAGCAAGTAGGAAACAAAACTGCTGCTTATTTAGCCTCTAGTCTCCATTTATGAGTGCACTATTATGTACTTTAGAAGTAAAAGTCATGAAGATATTAAGGCTAGTAATTTTCTTTTGTTCAGATTAATTGAAAGAAACAATAGATGGCTCCCAAACCAAAAGGAAAGCATGCAGCTTCTAAAGCCAAATAGGTAAATCAATTCACCAATTAAAGATGTGTAGATTATTAATTTCATTCCTCTTGGACAATGTTGGATAACGATGTCTGAGTATGTCTGTGCATTTTGTGAATGAAAATGGTTCTGAGAAATAGAATAAGACAGTCTGAACACAGCTGGGGAAAGGACAGCACACACTGTCCTGAAAGAAGCCCAGAGGGGAAATTTTAGGTCAGCTCCTGCCTGAGAATGCCTTGAGGATGTGAGAATGGAACTAGCTTCTCATAGTTTCTTTACTCTTCTCAGAGAAACAGCATGTTATTTATTTTTAGTGAATAAAAATGACTGTGACAAATTCAGTACATTACCCCACCATCAAATTCTCCTAATTTAAACAGTCCAAAAATTATCCAAGCTCTGGATATTTTAAAGTGGTAATGCTTTCTTATTGTCAGGCAATTTTTATATTGGTAATTATTATATAAATCTGATGTATAGGAAGGTATGGCGTTTAATTTAATAACATACCTAAATGAGTCCTGGTTCAGCTTTTAAAATTTTTGGGTTTGCACTCCAGAAAAATATATTTTAAAAATTATTATACAATTTGTAAGTGAAATTAGATCCATCAGCAATGTATTTACAGGAAACCTACATGCACAGTAGAAAGCTACCAGAAAGTAAGCTCCAATAATGTTGAAATACTAGGATTTTTCTTTTTTTTTCTTTTTCCCACTTTTTATTTCATTAAGAAGGCACTGATTCAAAAAGACAGCTGTTTCCTAGTATGTAGGGCACAGTGAAATTGTCTTCTGAGATTAGGTGCCCAGAGACATCCTCCAAAGAATTTAGCAAGTTACTTGGTATGAAAGCTGATCAGTTTTCTATACTTGAGGACCACCTGTTCTTTCCTTTGAAGACCCATTTGTGGCACAGATCATACAATGGGATTACTATGAAGTCACTATTACAGTCAATATAGCTGTATTTTTTTTGAGACTATGGGAAGATATCATGATCCATAAAGTGGAAAAAAAGCCTGAAAGCAAAGGTGTCAGATGCAGATACTATCCTTACATACTCAGAATCACAGAATGGGTAAATTTGGAAGGGACCATAGTGGGTCACCTGGTCCCACCTCCCTGCTCAAGCAGGTATGGCCTCACCAGGAATGAGTAGAGAGGCAGGATCACCTCCCTCGACCTGCTGGCAATGCTTTTCCTAATGCTCCCCAGGATACTGTTAAAACCCAATTATTGAGAGATGCCTCTACCCAAATTAAGGTTCAAATGAGACCATATGCCAGAGTCAATAGTATGGATTTTACGAAACAGTAAATATGAGGTTGAGAGAGATAGAAAGAAATAGGGAAACGGCAGAGGAGGAGAGAGAGAAAGAGTGAGAAAGAGACAGATTAAGTAGAAAAATATCACCACTTGTGGATCCAGCTGTGTCCCATTGGATCTTTCTTCACCCTGGGTTTCTTAGTGGTAGGGGTCTTGAGGTCATTCAGAACTTTTCACTATTTATTTCTCTCAGCAAAAAAAAGGAATCAATGCTTACTGGCTACCCTGTTCTCTTATTCTATTGGTTAAATGATTCCCTCACTTCCAATGTTAATTAGTCCCATGTTCAGTCTTTCTCTTGAGTCTGTGGGCCTCCTATCTTCAGTCAGTGGGCTATGACCTCCCCCGCCAGACCCAGACAGAGCTGACCTTCAGCACAGTTGCTGAGCTGGCCTTCCCTGTGGACTCCTTACAGTGATACCTTCTTCTTTCCCAGCCTTTTTTACCTCCCCCATAGGCCTGAGATAGTTGACAAATAGTAGTATCCTTATCATGTCTCAAATTCCTTCAGCTGGTTAAACTTACAGTCCAAATTCCAGGAATTAATGGAGATGTATTTGGGAGGGTGGGGAGTGATTTGGGTTAGGGTTAGGGTGGTGTGTATAGAGATGGCCTCCAGAATGGGGCGCCCCATCACTTTTCCAGGGATTGAGGTGAGGCTGACTGGCTGGTAGTTCCCTGGGTCCAGTCCTCAGGCACCTCTCCCAGTCGCCACGACCTTTCAAGGATGATCAGGAGAGGCCTTGCTATAGTGTCCACCAGGTCTCTCAGCACTCCTGGATGCATCCCATGAGGGCCTATGGACTTGTGAATATCGTTTGCCTATGTGTTCTCTAACCCAAACCTCCTTGATCAAGGGAAAGCCTTCCAATATTCCTTTAAACTGGCATCCTGAGTCAGAGATTCCTGAGGATTGGTCTTATTATAATTTTTATCTTTCTGTTTTGTGAGCATAAGAACATTTAGTTTTAATTTTTAATACAGTTTCACTTTTGAATTTCAAGATTCCCTTTCAAAATATACCAGATGTTTTTCTTTCTGCTTGTTAGAAAATTTGACCAAAAAAGGTTTATAAGTCTCAGCAGAGATAGGGTTTTTTATATTTTCTTAACACTTCAATGCATGCAGGTACTTAATTAGTTTATTCACTACTTACCGAAATCACTGTTAATAGAATAGTGGTAACAATAAAAAGGACCTTCCACAGGAATAGTGTAGGCTTAAATGACAAATGAGCACCATTTATTTGAAGTTATAGGTTGTTTGTTCAGATGTATCCTTGGTTAGGAAATTGTCCAGATTGTTAGATGGCGTATGCAAAACAAGCATTCCACTTTCTGATGGAGAATGGTGCATGATAAAAAAGTACCATCAAGAATAATGTGTAGTTACAGCACAGAAACAACATTTCACAGGATGAAAGCACAAATTGACTTCTCGCCTCCTGCAGTGTTTCCTCAGATCATATTTTAAACTCATTGGGAGTAAGAAAGGCTGAAACTAGAACAGTCTCAGCTTTGTGCAACCTTTGTTAATGAGTTTATTAAGATTGTCAGTCAAGTTCTTTCCATAAGATAAAATTGTGCAACACTAATAACTGGAGAAAACTAAAAATTAAAATAAATTTTCTATTTAATAATCAGAGAGAATATTTCTCTCTGTGAGAGATAACCCCTTTTCCATTATTTTCTGTTGTAATTCCTGTAGTTCATAACATTGTCAATCTGCAAAAGTCTCAACATTCTTCCAAATCTCTGTGATTTTTCCTCCTTTTTCATTTTCCTTGCTGACTCTCCTTCGGCATAATACCTCCCTTGTTTGACATCCCTGAGCACTAGTCAGACAGAAAAGCAGCATGTCCTAGGCTGATACGCAGATATTTGTGGTCTGATTAAATACTCATAGCATGATTAACCACAGCACTTATCATAGAATCTTTTCATATTCATTTTCTTTTCTCTCCACCTATATGCTAATCTTTAGCAAAATTGTTGGGAATTCCTCTCTTTGAAATCTCTTCTTCCTTCAGCGCAAATGAAATAAGATAATGGGTTCAAGAATTATCTAGAGAGAATTCAAAGTCACCCTCCTTGTAAAATGAGGCCAAAAAAAAAAAATACAAAGGGAGTAACATAATTATTTAGTTTATTTCCTAGAGAGTTTTGGCTGCAGATTTTTCCTGAGGGTGGAATTGGAGCTGATGGAGAACTTCTGGTTTAGAATTAAGGAAACAACATGCAAAGGTGATGTTATAGTGGGTGTCTGCTTAGGCCACCCAACCAGGTAGAACAAGTGGATAAGATCAATAGGAGCAGTCTCACATTTGAAAGTCTTGATCGTCACTGGGGACTTCAATCACCATGATATCTGTGGAGGGTCAACACACCAAGGCATACACAATCTAGAAGGTTCCTGGAGTGTATTGGTGATAAATTCCTCCTACAAGTGATAGAGGAGTTAATGAGGAGAGGTGCATTTCTGGATCTGAGAGTTGCCAATGAGGGGATTGAGGGGATTGCTGGCAATGTGGAGATTAAAGCCAGATGTCTATGGCTCGTAAGATGAAGGAGTTCAGGATCCAGAAGTCAGGGAGGAGAATGAAAATCAAGTCCCACAAACCTGGGTAAGGAGAGAGCAGACTGTTGCCTCTTCAAAGACCTGTTCAGCAGAGTCCCATGAGATAAGTTCCTAGAGGGGAGAGGCCCAAGAAAGCTGGTTAATATTTAAGTATCACTTCATACAAGCTCAGCAGACCTCCATCCCAAATTAATAACCAGTCAGGTAAAAATGCCAGGAGGCCTGTGTGGATGAACAAAGGCCTCCTGGCCAAACTCAGAAATAAAAAGAGAGCAAATAGAGTGTGAAAACAAAGTTAGATAACCTGGGAGGAATACAGAAACATTGTCTAAGCATCCAGGGATAAAGTTATGAAATCTGAAACCCAGCTGGACTATGATCATATACAAATGCAGAGGCAATAAAAGAAAAATGTGGGGCCAATGTTCCATGATTTGGTTACAGTGTGAGTTATAGAGTGCCTTTTTCTGTCCCAGTCTTTACTTACAAGACCTCGCATATGATAGAAGGCTGAGAGTGCTGGATTGCAGCCTAGAGAAGAGAAGGTTTGGGGGGCTTGTCACTCATGCATATGAATTCTTGAAGGAAGGATGTAAAGAAGATGGAGCCAGGAGCCAGGCCCTCTCAGTAGAGCCCAGTGACAGGCCCGGACAAATGGGCACACAGTGAAACGCAAGAGGTTTCCTCTGACGATCAGGAGGAATTTTTTTTTTTTTTTTTTTTTTACTTAGAAGGGGACTGAGCACTGGAATATGTTGCCCAGGAAGGTTGCAGAGCCTCCATTCTTTGAGATATTCAATACCTGTCTAAACAATGTACTTGACATAAAGCACTTAGTGGCCTTACTTGTGCAGTGTGGTTGGACAAGATGATCTCCAGAAGTCCCTTCCAACCTCAACTCTTCTGTGATTCTTGATTTTAAAGGTATTAATCCAGAATAAAAGCAATGGTGTCAGGAGATAAGAAAGCTTCACAAGTTTAGGATAATTTTTTTGTCTGAGAGATTGTTTCCACTCCAATCTGCAATAATATTATCTAAAATCATTATTAATTTTAAAAGAAAATGTCATCAAGTCATTTTAGATGTTGGCACACTTCACGGAAAAGTCATGAACATAACAGGGGCACCTCTACAGCCTTCCCATACTGTGAAAACTGTGACAATCTACAGGCTGTTAACACCAGAATGAGTCAAGATGTTAGCATAATGTAGAAATTCATAAATCAGAGTTTAGTGATATTCAAAAAAACTTTAAATATAACTTTAAAATTCTCTGTTGTAAAGCAGGGAGTTTTAAAAATACTACTACCTCTTCAAGAAACAAGACCATTTAAAAAGCACCAGATAATTTAATAATGGGTTATATTTTCAAAATCATATGCACTTCTGATTGTTCTACTGAGATTTTTTACTCTTATTCTCATGAATTTTCATTGCCTAAAAGCAATGGTAAAGGAATGTGAAACATGTAAAGTAGATAAAGGAAATATTACTAAAGAATTACATAATAATTTGCCAAATGTTTTAATTCTATTACTATTCAAATTTTTTGTTTGAGATAATAGTTATGCCATCTCCACATTCTTTCTGGGAGTATATTGTCTACAGTTTTACCTATTTTGGCTTTATATGTCTCTAAGTATCCATAGAAAAGTACACTAATATTTTTGAGCCTTGTGATGCGCAAAATCATATTGAATTATTAAAATGAGAAGTTTTATGAAAAAAATTAGAAATGCACTTCAAGAAAATAAGCTGAAAAAATTTAACACATTTATGTATTTTTATATGGCTTTCATTCCAAAATAAGTGGCTCACCTTGAGCTCTAATTTCCAGTTTAATCAATAAGAGGTTCCCTTCTGGTGGTTTTTATTTGTTTTTCTCCTATATTTAGAAATTTCTTTATAAAATTGATATGAATAAAGCAAAGATAAATAAAAATGCCAAAGCATAAAAAAAAAACTTTTGAGAAAATCAGTATTAATTGCACCAAAAAAAATGAATCTATGTTCTTATAAAGGAAATAAAAATCAAAGAAATTTATTTTCCTTCATGTCAATATCTGTAAAATCTATGCCATCTAAAAGAATGTAAATAAAAGTTAAGGCCTAGGTGTAATGTCACTCCAACATGGATATCTACATGACTTATTGTTACTGAATTCTCTTCTGGGGTGTGATTAATTTATTTTTTAAATGGACATTTACTAATTGGCTTCTCCCAAAGTGCTTATATAACTCTGTTAAATTGAAAAGAAGTTTGAAGTGAGTATCAGATGTGTTTATGTTATGCAGACAGAATCAAGTGAGATTTATCCACTAAAATCATTTTGATTCTTTTACTTAGTATGAAGTTTGGATTTCAAGCTCTAGCAGGTTTATAGAAATGACCTTCAATAGGCCTCTAGTCAAGGACTCTCTAAAGATAAAAAGGTCAGTTATTCATTGTCCACTTAAACCTGTACAACAGATGAGTGAAAATTGCAAAGTGCAAGAACAAGTCTCATCTCTTGCTTGAGAGGACATTTCAACATCTAAGTTGAATCAGAGGTACACTTTAAACAGTTCTAATTACTTGCTCAAGCAGAACTGCTTTTAAATATATAAAGAGGACATGAAGAAAAAGAAGGTAGTAGTAGCTGCTCTTGGCATAGTAACCTAGCCATTAGATACATACCCAGGAAAAGCTAAAACTAGATTCCAAACCCTCATGAAGCTCCTGAGTCTCAAACACATAGGTGAGAGAATGATTTTATAAGGGCAAATTAAGATAAAAACAGAGATGTGGATGACTCCTAGCTAACTTGTCTATTTGATTTTTCAACATCTTCTTTGCGGATTTCATATTAGCCTGTTTGTGTATAGACAGAAAACACCCATAAAGACACTGCAATCCCTTATTTTCTCCTCCTCTCTAGCTGAACTCTGCAGCAACAAACTAAAGTAATATTTATTTTCAACTGTTTTTTTAGATCCCCATGATTCTTCTTTTGTGTCCTTGATTACACAACAGCCCAGCATCACCGGGAAATAAACTTAAATCCTTGCCTTCTTTTCCCTACATCCCAGAATATCTGATTCACATGCAATATAGTATAAGGCTTTCTTTTTTCTGGAAGCTGCTACTGGTTGTTGTAATTTAGCAATACTTAACACCTTGCCTTACAAATCTGGGGTAAGTTTAGAAAAACATGAAGGGTTAGAAAGTATTGGAGAGGAGACAATCCAGTCTGCTGTGGAAGTAGAGAGTAAATCAACTAATCTGCTTGCAGGTATCCAGATTCTCTGAAAATTTGAAAATCCAGTTATTCTCCCATAAGTGCAAGTGCCTATAACCTCTGTGCCAAACAGCCTGGATCTGGTCATACTCTACCTGAGCTCTGAGGCATGGATTTAATAAGACAAAAAGAACTGAAGATACTCAAGTTTGCTTTCTAACTCTTCATTATCGCAGAAGAATTTCAGTCACAGGAGTCAGTACTAGTCATATCATTATGGTTGTGACTTTGAATGGCCTAATAAATACCCAAAGACGCTTGCCCATTGGTCAGAATACAACCAAAAGATAGTAATGGCTGTGAGCAGAATTCAGACATTTGTAAAAATAATTCAGTTTCTTGTAATACTCCCTTCACCCTGAAGATTTTAATTATTTAAATAAACCTTGTCAAGCATGGCATTTCATTATTACAATTCTTAATTACAAGTGAAATGTCTATTTAAAGCTCTTGTGACTCTTTGTATTTATCATCAAAAAGCTATCTCCAATAATATGCAAATTACACTGCAAGCTCCCACTTGGCAAGACTTACAAGAACTTAGAAATGCAGCAATTTATCTAAAGAATGGTACCATTTAACAGATTAATTGTGTGGTAAAAAGTATCCATAATTGCTGTTATACTTCCTGGAAATGCACTTACGGCTCAAAAGACTGGAAGTAAGAAGAACTTCTTCTGGTAAGAAAAAGTTGTCCCAACAAATTGAGTTTTTGTACAACTTATGGCTGAGTAAAGGCCTCATCATAGTGATTGTTCAATGACCACAATCTGCAACTCAAAAATTTTTGAGTAAGGTCTGTATGTACATTCATATAAAAAGCCTTCAGTCAGTGCCTCGTCCCACTGATTTAAACAGCTCCTATAAAAGTAGTGATCCACAAATAATAAATGAAACAGATAACTGGTTAGAGCAAATGAAAACAACATAAATTTTTAATAACATATTTAATTTTAATTTTAATAAATTATACAAACCATTCATAATCCACAATATTTCTAAACATGTGTATATTATGTTATTCTTCTATTTAACCTTGTATTGATAAGCTATATAGTAATTATACTATACACAATACGACTTTTTGAAGTATTGTACATTATTAAAATATAAATTTTCCTGCTAGCCAATCACAGTATGTTAAGACCAGCCAAAGTTTTACAGAAAGAACCTGTCTTCAGGTGAAAAAAATCAAACAAATAAAGAATACTCCTAGCTCTCCATTCACAATGTTCTTTCTCAATTTTTCCTGTGTTTCATTGTCTGTTATCTTTGAGTTTAAGTATGCTTATGAGCTCATGAATCATAATTTTCTCCAGCCTTCTCATTAGCTATCAGAAACAATATGTTAAACAACTTCTGTCGTTGATCTAACCTGGTTGATTAATATGTTGCTTGCTCAGCAAAATTTAAGTCTCCCTTTCCCCAGCCCCCATGCCTTTGATTTATAGAGAACCTTTTAAAGAGTAACAAATTAAAAAATGGCTGTATTGCTTTTTTATTGCTTGAAAAGCATAATGTTGACAGCAAAGCTAAAAAAGCTAATTATTAGAAAATAAGAATTTCACAGAAGCAATTTTAAAATTCTAAGAAAACTGATTAGTTCTCTGTACATATCAGTTAATACTGACATGAAGACTTTGAAGACATTGCTTAATAAGGTAGGACAGGTGAGGAGTTTTGAAAATTGAGTTCCATGAATATACACACAACAATTTTTAGATTTCTCCATCTTCCAATTTTGACTCATTCTAGTTTGTTCTCTCCAGGACAATGTCCAGTTTGCATGATTCTGGGGATACTTTATTGCAGGGACAATTCCCAGAAGGCACTGCTTCCATCTTCTTTTCACAGTCCTCCAATATTGTTTCATCAAATTTTTCACCCTCCAGCCCTCACAAAATGTTCAAGACACACCCTCAATTTCATAAAAACATCACTCAGTTGGTCTGTGGCATCTTCACATTATTTAAATACTCCTAAAAGAACAACCCAAAAAAGTAGTAATGAAGACACAGAAAGTCAGGGGATCATTGTGGGACTCAGGAAAAAATGCTGTGGTAAAAATAGTCCACTCTAGGAGATGTGTCCACATGAGCAATATGGACATCTTTCAGTGTTCACAACGTAACAAACACATCATGAACTCTTTGAAGCTGAATATTTATCAAACCTGTAGCATATTAAGTAGATTCTGGACCCAAGCTGAATGATGAAAAAACATATAGGGATCATTTTACTGTAAAGGTTAGACTAATCCTTACCATATACCAGTATGATTAATCAAAATAGGAATGACTAATGGGTAAGGCTTTGATTCCCTTTATTGCACATTTCTAATTACCTCTTTGGGCTACTGCCCACTCTGTAAATAAAAAAAAAAATCCCAAACAAACAACTGGAAAGATGACCTAAATCATATCAGGGAATTACTGATGACTACCATCAAAGCTACACCACAGCTATGTTTAATTTACTATTACAACTGCAAACTGGGTTCTTGTTTTTGAGAGGAGATATAGTTTAGAAGATCTCTTTAAGAGTTCATCAGTCATTGTGGGCAGAGACATAATTCTTAATTGCAATCTGGAAAATAATAAAATATAAATAAATTATGTTGCATCTTGTAAAATCTTACATTACCAGTTAACCTAATAAAGTACAGCTATCCCCAAGCAAATTTTTATTTAACTTTATTGCCAAAATACCAGAGCTGAAAACCAACTGCTCCATTTCTCTTTATTGACCTAAAAACTAGGATGTAAGTACACACATACATAACAGGGATGAATGTATATACAAATTTGTTTACCATTTATTTATTTTCTAATTTGTTACTGAGGAAAAATATTTTCACCAAGAAAATATCAATTATTTTAGACATTCAAAAAATAGTTTCATTAAATTTGTATTTAAAATCCATATAATATGGAGAATACAAATAATTTTTTTTATTACTCTGTAGATGAGATTCACCTTGCTTGCTTGATAATCTGTATGTCTTAGTAGCTACATTTGAGACAGTCAGCGTGGGTCCTATTATCATTTAATAGATACAGGCACTTTCTGGCACGGTTCATCTGACCCATTAGAGTCCATACCCCTGCCCACATATTTTTGATATATGTATGAGGAGTTAAGTTTCATGGTGGCTCTTACACTAAAGATTTAAAAATATATTTATCCAGGTTATGCACCTGTATATAACAAGTTCTTCCAATTTAGACAAACTCTTAGTACATTTTTTTACCTGAGTTGATTTTTCCTGCTTAGAAATAAGACTCTGTGGTTCTATGTCCTAGTTATATAACCCCCAGGTCCTGGATTACAATTATTTTGGTGCTTCATTTTGTTCATGTGCTCATTCAAATCTAGTCATACTATTTCTAGCTAAGACCTGCAGTGCACTGGATAGATCTCAGAAGACATTAATCCTAAAGAAGTCCCAGAAACTGTTGTAAGAAAGTGCAACACGGAAATACACACATCATATTGTTTACTGTTATGTACTACTTTTGACCAAAGACAAATCAATGTTTAAGTAGAATGCATCTTTTCTTCTTACTTCTTTGCTAACACATATTTCTGGAACTGTAAAATAAAGATTTGTTAATTTCTGACAAGGAAATGGGAGTAAGGTATTGCGCTATCCCAGGTATCAGCCTGAACTTGGAAGGGAGAGTGGAATAGAGAAAAAAAGTTCTGTCCTGAGAAATTAATTACAGCAATAAATATTCAAGGCCAATAGATTGTCTACTAAAGAATTAGCATTATATCTTTATCAGCAAGTCTGGTAATTCAACCACACCTTTAAGCACTGATTACAGCCCAGAGGCCCTGCACCCAGAGCAGCCTGTATGCTCACACACACCTGAGAAAGCCCCATGGATCAGCACATCTGGTGACAATCTCTAGGCAGTAATATACAGCACCATGTTATATTTTGACTCCATATCCAAAATTTCCATTTTCATCACCTTCAGTCCTGCTATTTCAATACTTTGATTACAACAAAGTTATTTTCTTATACTTTCCTAGTCTCTAGACATTTCTAGCCCAAGAATGGTAGAGAATGGATTCCGAAAAGTCTTTCTGTAGTCACCTAAGGCTGCAGTAAAAGCCTATATGAGGCACATAAATATAGTTCTACCCACATATAATTGCTGATCTCATCTTTGTACTCCCTGCCCTGGTCACTGGCTTCCTTTTTCTCACCCCAAGGCAGAAAGTGGCATGATTGGGCAGAGGTCCTAATGCTGGGACACCTGGTAGTGTATGTAGTCCCTGACTGCTCAGAAAAAACAATTGATTAAGGCTTCTTAAATTGATACTTCACATTGGCCGGATACTAGGAAAGGGATAATAACATATTGAGCATTAACGAAAAAAATTTGAACACTAATGGTTGAAGGTGAGAGAAACAGGCAAGAATCATTGCTGGCTTACACACTCCTGGCTGACACTGCTCACCTGCTGATTGGTGGATAGAGTACAAAGGTGGTTATTGCTGCCTTCATCTCCCCATGCCTCTTAGACAGACACAAGCTGCATGGAATGGACCTCTGGTGGGGCCTATATCTATACAATCTGTTTCAAATAAAAAGAAATCCTTGAAGCTTACAGATAAAATTCACTCAATTTAGAAGAAGCAAAGTTCAAAAACTCAGTGTGAGTAGCTCTCCTGGTCTCTAGGGGGCACAGACTTGAAAAAAAAAAAAAAGAGAAAGAAAAAGAAACCAAGAAAAAGTAATCGACCTGAACAGGAGACAGTAAGAGCAGAGAGAATGAAGATACTAACTACTTCAAGCTTGGAAAAGATAAAAGGAAAGACTGACTTTAAAGCAGACTCACTGCAGAAGGTAAGTGATACTATAAACATGAATAGGAGTGAGGCACTATGAGCTCACTGACATGCATAAGGTGTAACCTAGACAGAGGGGGTTCAGCTCCTTCATATACATTGTATCAGGTTAGGAAAAAAAACAAAACCAAAATGAAAACAAAAAATAGAAAACAAAAAACCAAAACCAAAACCAACCAACCAACCAAAAACCCCCCAAAAAGCCCACCCAAACCCCTCACTAGCTATGGGGAAAAAAAGAAATGGTATGTAATTGACCAAGCAACCAATACCTATACGCAATTACCCAAAAAATTCCTTGATTAAAAGTTTAATAAGATGAAAAAACTCTAACAGATCTCAAGAAATACATAATAATTAATATGTTAATGCTTATGGCATGTTTCTTTTGGGGTTTGATTATCACTGGCAAGTTCCAGATTGAGGTTCTTGAGGAGAATGAGCAACCAATCACCAACAGTCTTCCACAAGGCTCAATCCTATGTCTGGTTAACGGATTTTTGAATTCTGTGGATGCAGGAGTTGAATGTACCCTCAGAAAGTTTTCTGACAGTACCAAACTGGGAGGTTCTGTTGACTCACTTGAGGCATGATAGGCCAAATAAAGGGATCTAGACTAATTAAAGCATTAAGCAATGATTAATGGGATGAAGAAAAATGAATTATAACTTAAAGGAGTTTCCAGGCTCATTGAGAACAGATTACAATAAAAGATTCACTTTCGGGGATTCAGAAAACTTATTTTTAAAAACCAGGTCTTTAGTTTTCATCCTTTTATCTCTAACAGGAAAATTTTAATGTTCTCATTGTTCTGTTGATTGGAATACTTTCTAAATTTTCAGCCTATATTTATTTACAGGACTTTTATACCTGTTTATTTTTGTTCTCTGCATTGCATTTGAGATTAATGATTAATTTTGCTTTCTGGGTTGTTGTATGTTTGTCTGTATTATGCCATCTTTATTTATATCTTCAGCTGCCGCTTAGACTTGTTCAAAAAAATGTTAATGGTTAAAGAAAGATAATCAAAGCAAAGCATATCTAACTTTCTATCAGGGCTTTGTAGACTGAATTTTATACTTTTACATTAGTTATTAGCAACACACCCTAGGATTGTACTTTACTTTTACTTATATCCTTCCTGTACCTGACTAGACATACATGAAGATTTTCTCTCCCTCTGTTACTCCTGATGAGTGACATACTAGATCACAGAGGATTTTTCTTGTCGCTATCCTCTAGTTGTGTAATATTATATTTGCCATTAAATTATTTTTTTCTGTTAATCAAATCTTCCAAGTGTAATTTTTGTCCAAAAGAGGTTACACAGATGTTTTTACAGATTGTTCAGATGACACAATCAGTCCAAACCAAATACTTTTTTTTCCTTTCAGATGATAGAGTGATACACCACAGCAAATCATACAGACTTCTTTTCTATAGTGGATGTATTTCATCATGTTTATCTTTGTACCAAGAAGTGTTATAATTTCAAAGCTGTATTAGGCTGAATATAAATATTTGGATGGTATAATTACACAATATGATTGAACAGAGAGCACCCTATATATACAAGAAAAAACTGGCAGTCTTAAGAAGTATTGATTTTAATCCAACTCATGGAACTGATTTTGTACTTTACATAAGGCATCACTTTTGCCTGCAGGAAGAGGTGTCTATTTATAACCTTAGATATTAGCCAACAGCACATTTAGAATTCAAAAGACCTTTGAACATGTTTTTCTTTCTACTATATACAAATGACAAGTAAAAGTAGAAAGTGAATTGTCATCATAATCTTTTACATTTTTCCAATGCAGTGGAATTCAGTAACACATCTCCTGACCAATTGTTAACAATGATTAATATGGATGAAAAAAAAAAAAAAGAAAAAAATTAATTCATTATTCTATTGAAACACAGCTTTGCAGTGAATATATTACAGTAACAAACCTGTTACTGTACAAAACTTAGAGGATTCAAATGAAGTTTCTTGTTTTATTACTCTATTCTTTACCAAACCATGTATATATTCATACATATATGCAGATTTTCCCTTATGTATTATAACTCAGTCCTATCACAGAATGCTTTTGAAGAGGAATCATTCACTGAAAAATGATGTCTTTTTTTCCACCACTTTTGATTCTTGAGGGAATCTAACACCAGATTAAAGACATTCTTTCCAAGATTATGAAAGTTAAATGACATGAATCTTTTTTATTTTATGTTGCTATAAACTATGCTGCTAAAAGTGAATGTGGATATCTCCAGAATTCTACTCAAACTTGAAGTTAAAATAGTCTTTGGAGATACTTTGCATGATGATAAAAGTGATGAGAAGAAATTAGGCCTTTTATATATGCCAAGGACTAGATTCTGCTGAGGTTTTGTACACATATGTAAAGATTAAACACAGCCATGACTCAAATGAACAGAGCACTCTGCTCCAGGAGTAAATGCTTTTTATTATGGTATTTCTTCAGTGCACCTGCTGCTGTTGCACAATATTGTGCCCCCATTTAAATAACTGCACTAGAGAAAATTTTCTTAAAAAGCAGAAAATCTTCAGTGTTGTGTCAGCATAAGACATCCACTCCTGGATACCACAGCAGCCAAACCTCTCCTCTTTTTCTTAATCCAGTAAGCTGATAAAACATAAGGTTAAAGTGCAATGTTCTTATACACAATATGTAAAAACCTTGATTTAGTTTTTCTCTTGTGTGGCATTTGCCATAACTAAAGACATTGAATACTAGCAGTTCTCACCAGAGGGCACAGAATTATCTTCCTTGGAGATGTCTTTCACTTGACAAAGAAAAGGTTTTGGTTATTCACTGTAAAAGTCCACAGCGCTTCCGTCCCAGCAGGCACTCTACTTTCTTACAGTTTAATTTTATGGCTGACACATACAAATGGCAAGCATCTTAGCCTGTTATTTTACTATGCAGTCCTAATGAAAAAAAAAAAATTAAGGTAGCTGAGTTTAAGTTCATTAAAAATAGCAAGAAGGATTTTTTTTTTTTTTAAACATGTTCTTATCCAGAAAAAAATTCAGGCTCATTTTTGAAAATTAAATTATACATGGAGGGTATTTTATTAAAAGACCTTTTAGTCAATTATCAGACACTATTCAGCTATTCACTATTCATTCACATAAAAATTATTGCCTTGCAGTATGTTTAATGAATTAGCTACACTAAAGAGTCTCTAACTGCTTATCCATCTACAGATGCCAAAAGCCCAACGTAATTGTTTCAGCTGTGATTTGGAGTGACCTATCAAGGTCACGGTGCAGCCCTCCTGAAGGGAGTCCACAAAAAAGATGGAGGATGCCTTATTTCAAAAATCTGTAGTGATGGGACAAAGTGCAATGGCTTCAAACTGAGAGTAAGTTTAGATTAGATATCAGGAAGAAATTATTTACTGTGAGGGTGGTGAGGAACCAGAACAGGTTGCCCAGAGTAGTTGTGAATGCCCCATCCCCTGAACGTGTTTGAGGCCAGGTTGGATGGGACTTTGAGTAACAATGTCTAGTGGAAGGTGTCCCTCACCATGGCAAGGGGATTGGAAGCAGATGATCTGTAATGCCTGTTCCAACCTAAGCTATTCCATGATTCCATGTTATGATTTAAAGCAAGCACAGGGTTACATAATATAACATAATTCAAAATTTGTTGAAGCTAATAGACTTCTTCAATGAGTACAGGCATCTTACCTTCTCTCAGAACTGGCCCAAATGCACACTTTTAAATAGTAATCCTGCTTGGAGAGCTCATGGTATCAGTGCTCACACAATTCAATATACACAGACATCTAACTCAGCTTGAGTTTTTCACTTTTTCTTCGTGCAGCCTGACTGCAGAGATAGGCTAGGCTCCTAAAAGTGAAAGTCTAGTCCAGATATTAAGCATTGCTTTTTTCAGGATGTTACATCAGGGGAACAAACCAGCATCATGAGCTCCAACTGTTCTTTATTCCAAAATGCTAGAGTGAGAATGTTCTATCTCAAGGGCTTTCCACCTGCTTTGTACACAGCCAGAACAACACATGTAGCAACTATTGTTTCATTTGCACCTTCACTGATGCACTCAGCCACATTCACAGCCCTAATTATGTGCCTGTTTATTAGCTTAACTCATTAAATTATCAAGTTATAAGTTATTAAGATCATAACTTTTTACATCATCCTCAAATACTGACCTTCAAGGCTATCTCGGGACTTTAACTGTTCAATAAGAGATTATAAAAAAAGATAAAAGGAGTGTAAACACAAAGATTTAGCAATTTAAAATTTCCCCAAGAGCTTCTGTTTCCCCCTAAGTTTTTCTATTCCTTTTGTTGGCCATCAGGAGTTCAGATTCCCAGTTTAGGAAGACTGATTCTAACCACCAGAAATATATATTCACATTACTACCTAATTATATCCAAATAGGAATCAATTTTGAAACCAGTAATTTTGATACATATAATAAATTAAGACTTGTTTTGAGATGTTTTCTTGAAATTACAACCATAGAATCATAGAGTCATAGAATGGTTTGGGATGAAAGGAATTTTTGAAGATCATTTCTCCAACTGTCATGGGCAAGGATGACTTTCACTTGATCAGGTTGCTCAAAGCCCCATTCAGTCTGATCTTGGAACCGTCCAACACTGGGATATCCACCTCTAAGAAATGTGCTCTAGTGTCTCATCAACTTGAGCATAAGAAAAGTTTCTTCCTTACATTCAATCTAAATCCACCCTCTTTCACTTTAAAACCAATGATCCTTGTCCTATCAGTACAGGCCCTATTAAAAGGCCTGTCCTTTCTTATAAGCCCCACTAGAGTATTGAAAAGGCACAATAAGATCATCCCAGGGCCTACTCTTCTCCAGGCTGAACAATCCTAACTCTCTCAGCCTTTCTTCCTAGGAGAGATATTATAGCTCTTTGGTCATAAATGTTGCATTAGGAAACACACTGCCAGCAGGTTGAGGAAGGTGATCCTGCCCCTCTCCTCAGGCATGGAAAGGCCACATCTGGAGTTTTGAGTCCAGTTCTGTACTCCCCAGTACAAGAAAGACATGGAGATCCTGGAGCAGATCCAGTGGAGGGCAACGAAGGCAACTGAGGGACTGGAGCATCTCTCTTATGAGGAAAGTCTGAGGAAGCTGGGCCTTTTCAGCCCAAGAAGAGATGACTGAGAGGGGACTTCATCATTGTCTATCAGTATCTGAAGGGATGGTGTCTAGAGGAGGGAGCCAGGATCTCCTTGGTGGTGCCAAGCAATAGGTAGAAACTAATGCACAGGAATTTCCACCTTCTTTATTTTGCGGGTGACGACACACTGGAACAGATTGTCTGGAGAGGATGCAGAGTCGACCTCACTGGAGATACTCCAAAACTGTCTGGAGGCAATTCTCTGCCTTGTGCTCTAGGATCACCCTCCTTGAGCAGGGAGGTTGGACCAGTTGACTCACTGTGGTCACTGTCTGCCCCATCATGTGGGTCTGTGATTCTCTGCTCTGCTGTTCTATCAGGTCCATATCTTTCTTATGCTGTAGACCACAGAGCTGGATGCAGTACTCCAGGTGGGGTGTCACCAGAAGAAAGTAGGGCAGAATCATCTCCCTAGACCTTGGTTCCATGGTGCTTTTTTATGCAACCAGGGATGCAACCAGATTTTTGGGCTGCAAGCACACATTACTGGCTCATGTCCATTTTTTTACTCAACTAGTATTCCTACCTCATTCTCTTTAGGGCTGGTCTCAATCCATTCATCCTCCTGTCTGTAATGATACTGGGAATTGCTCTAACCCATGTGTAGGATATTGCACAACTGATGGTAGCCTCTATTTCTATGTGTCCTGGTGAAATTAATCAATTTGCATGTGGGCATAGTGAAGTTTGAAAAAAAGACATGGTGCATATGAAATAGAAAATCCCAAAGTAATGACCTCTGGTCAAGGTGGGTTTAAAAATGAAAATATAGATGAACTGCAGGAATTAAAACAGCTAAAGCAACAAAACAGACACGCAACAACAGTCCTTGGACAATTCACTCAACAGTTTCATATAAAAAAACCTGAAGATGTTAGCTTTTGAATACCTAAATCTAGCACATTTCGTTGTTAGTCTGTCAACATTAATGAGAACTCTTCAAGTATATTGAAGAGAAAAAGATCTTTAAAGGATTTCATTTATTTTTTAAAGGATCACTTTAATCTAAATTAGTATTAAAAGGAAAGGAGTGCTGAAATAGAATTGCATTAAAATTACATTAATTCTCTCTCTAGAATGGCTGCCATGAAAGTATCAATAATGTATTGAAGAGGAGGGAAAGAGAAGAGAAAAAGAAAAAAGAAAATAATGTTTGCAATAAAAAAAAGTTTAACTTAAAGTTTATTAGAAAGTATTTTAATACCTCCAAAATATTACCCTTATTTTTCTCTTATGAATCAGAAATTCATATGTAAAATACTTTATATCCTCATTTTCAATTTGATTATTATAATCAAGGTTATTTTAAATATATGTATTATTCATCTTAGAAGATCAATTAACAATTTCCTTTAATTTAAATATTTATGGTGAATAATTTTGTACATAGTGGAGCATAAATTACTTTGTTCCTCATATAATGTACTTTAAAATACAATATATTTATAGTTGACTCTGCATAACTATTTCTTGTTGGGTCTTATAGTGTCTGACTGCCAGATACCTACCCAGTCACTCTCTCACTCTCTCTCCCCAACATGACAGGAGAAGAAAATAAGATGAAAAAGTTCATGGGTCAAGATAAAGACAGGGATGTCACTTATCAATTGTCACCATGAACAAAGCATAGCTGAAGCAAGGAAAATGAATTTTCCCCAAAATTTAAATATTTTTGGATAGTGAGAGACAAATATATTAAAATACTAAAAACTCCTTTCTTGCACCTACCTCATTTTCCTAGGCTAAATTTTCTTCCTTCAAACCCAACTCCTCTGCCTCCTTAACCTATCCCCAAGGGAAGATATATATATATCAGAATGGGTCATTCTAATAGAATCATCTTTTCTCCTTAATTTCTTTTATTAAAAGAAATTTGAAGCACATATCTTATATGCTTAAAGTTGTTCATAACACATATATATTATTTTAGATAGAACAATTTGCAACATCTTCTTCCAGGAACTCCAGGATGACATTCCTCTAAATCTTATAGATGAGAATTTGTATTCTTCATAGTGAGATTTTGGCCACATAATCTATGTCTAAATGATAGGCATTTTGTGAAATGTTACAAAGAAAAATAATTATCTATTTTCCAAAAAGTCAATGCTAGGAAGTAGGTGTTATCTTCCAGTTATCCAAAGGATTTTGTAAAATGTTTTGCAAATAATATAATCAATTTTATTTCCAGTGCTAAAAATCTTAGCTAACATTTTTTTATTTGCTTGACAGGACAGCATTTCTAACATAAAATATTTAAATATTCAGACCCTGGGTCAGCTTTGCAGCTGGTAGAACCAGAATGATTTATACCATCTGAAAGATAGGCTCTCCTATTTTTGAAAAATGTGTAACTAAAAGTGATATAGTACAATATGTTTTCTTACATGACAGCATGTCTCGTGTGTCAGTACATGATTTATAAAGAAAAATTTTAAAATGCTATATAAAGCAAGAAAATAAAATAAAAGAGACAGCATGTATGGAAAATTCTTTATAAAACCTTGACTAGCAGCTATTTGTAACTTGAAATAATCATTAAGGCTGATTTCTTTTTAGTACTACAAAGCATACCAGAAGCAATGACTGTGTTTAGCCATCAAAAAGGCAGTCTTTTGACATGTCTGAACACTTTATTACACAATTCCCTGTCTTGCTATATTTTGCCACAAAAGCTCCTCTGTATTCAGGTTCCAAGTTTTGATATGAAGTGGGGGGTAGAGAGGTAGAAAAAGGGTATTTTTAATAGTTCTTAATATTTTTCTTCTAATACTGTTTCACACTGTCTTTCACAGAACTTTCAAACTTCTGCTGAAGCTTTTCCTCATACTGTAACATCTATGAATAGATGAAAACTGGCTGTAAAGAAAAGTTAATCAAAACAAATTCAAAGTTATCCTTTTTTTTTTTTTTTTTTTTTTTTTTTTTTTTTTTTGTATACCAGCTCCTGGTATATATATAAAAGCCTTTTACCTGTCTTTTCTAAAGTCAGGTCTTTGGCTGCTATAATTTTTATCAATAAACTACCTCTGATAAGGGCTGCTGCAGTGACTTTGAACATAAATATACGTTTTGTGAACTTTTCACTATCAATACCATGCCCAGTATGACATCTCTAAGACCTTTACCAAAATGTTTTACACAAATGTTCCTGCTCAGTATATGAAGAAGTTCTCACTAAGCACAGAGAGCTAACAATAAGAACTAGTGAGTCAGTATTGTTTCTCTTTTCAACACTCAGTACCTAGAGTCTAATGTCTTTAATTGTAAATAATTAAACAAGAATTTAAATGCTAGGTAATTCCCTTAACAATGCATGATAACATCAACATCTGTTTCAGTGGAACTTCTCTATCATATCTTAGCAGGTTATCAAAGTCCCAGGTTCTCTTGCCATGGATTATTCCTAAGCAGATGTGTAGAGAAAAACAAAAGTAAGTGGAAATGTATTGAGTTCAGTTTTCAGCGTCATACAAGTCCTTACATTTTTTGAAGGTTACATCAAGTTTGTACACAGATATGAGCAATAAGTGTTCTTCAGACAGGAGGGCAAAATTCATGACACAGCTGGCATCCATCTAGTCCATGGAGGTACTCCTGCAGAACAGCCTGGCCATCTTATTGGGAAAGTCTACAGGCCATGTTGTTCAGTGGACAGTACTCAGGTTTTGTCTTTGAATTGACTGGCATGGGTGAAAATCAAGTAAATGCATAATACTAATAAAGAGTTTTCATTATAGCAGACAAATGCTTAATTTAGCTCTGTATCTGGTCTTGTGTAAGTTTTGATGTAACCTAAGAATTCAACTACATAGTTCTCACAGCCAGGAGGGTATCACAAGTGCCAGTAATTATCTCACAATTTAGACTGGAGACATATGCAATAGAAATAATAAAATACATATAGGCAGAGAATGGCAGACTAGATAAATGTGGGGCAACTAAAAGTATAGCAGAATACGGAAGATAAACTGTCATGTGATGTTAATATTGAAGGCGTCAGGTCATCAATATCACAACATATATATGTCTACTCACAGCTTTTAAGGACATCTCTTATCAGGAAAACAATGGATAGCCTATACTCTTGCTGTCAGGAAAATAGAGTAAATAAAATCAGAGCCATGGAGACTCCTTTATCTAAAAGTGTCTCTCCTTGACCTTGAAGCGTCTGGGAAAGAAAGCAGCTGTAATACACTGCTGCCCTCTACCTTTAAATAGGTAATACTTTTAAAGCATTCCTGTTCCACAAGTGTACAACTGGACAACTACTTGTTATGTGTCCTTTATATGCACAAATGCAAGGAAGAAATTATTTAGCACTAAACTTTCCACTGCCATTCATGGAACTGGGTAAAACTAGTTGATATAAAATAGAGGTGTCGCACAATCTATCCCATGATCTTGCATTCTTACATTTCCAGATTAATTAGTTCATTAGCATGGTCACTAAGAAACGCTGAGTTAAGGAGGACTTTGAATTTCATGCCTTTGATTAATGTGGATTCATATCCATAATCTTTTAATAGAATAGTTCAGTATGACATCAAAAATCCAAATACATGATAGCAAAGTTAAGCTAGAATCCATAAATGTACTATAGGGCTGTTGTTAACAATGATACTTTGTACTAATACTAAACATATGGTAATTCAACATCATAGCCTGTTATCTCTCTTGGATTATCTAGATATGGTTCCTTTTTCTATAAGTAATTTTTTGCTTTTTCTTCTTGGTAAATCTTGGAGCTAGTGTGCTGAACATATATTGTCTGCTGAGGATGAACCAGTCTTATTCAAGAGGAGCTTTACCTGCTTTGTGTCTGCAGAAGAACTGGAAATCTCTAGCAAGGTCAGTACAGGACTCGCAGAGCAGAGCTGATTTTGAGTTCCCTAAAGTGTGCTCCACATTTGCTCAGACAGTTGACAAGTAAGCTCCAAAATATTCTGTTTATGGGGAGAGATCAGGATGCAAGGCGTATCTCATTTAGAATTTCTATTTTATTATAAACAGAGATATTTAAAACAGTATATTTATTTTTCACTCTGTATGTTGTCCCTTTTGAAATATTGAGAGAGAGAGGACCAAAAACCACCAAAACCAAGCTTCTAAGGTGAGGAAAGCTTTTCTCCCTTTCCCCTATTACTTATACTGTCTTTTTGTCAAAATTCTTCATTGTTGACTTTTGTACCTAAGGACAGGGAAAAGTAAAAAAGAGAACTCTTTCTTGAGACCATTTAGAATGAAATACACCAAATAAATTTATATAATGATAATTTGTTGTGAGAAAAGCTAATAGATCATTCTTGACTTTCCAATCCCTTATGTTACCCCTATATTTATAAGCATAAATTGAATAGAGGGAAAGGTTCAAAGACTTGATTACTGGATAAAAGAGAGGGTTAGTGGATAAATTTTAAGTGCCTGCATGGAGAACTGAACATTAATAACAGAGGCTTCTTCAACATATGAGGGGATTACAAATTGAGATGGAACAAAATCTAAACATAAATAGATTCAGATTAACACTAACCATAGAATATCCTGAGATGGCAGGGACACACAAGGATTATTGATGCCAACTCCTGACTCCCTACAGGACAACCTAAAAGTTGAAGCATATAAGACTGTTGTCCAAATGCTTCTTGAATGCCAACCAGCAGGCTGTGTCCATGATCACTTCCACGGGGAGCTTGTTCCAGTGGTCAACCACCCTGTCAGTGAGAACTTTTTCCTTGTATCCAATCTGAACCTCCTCCAATGCAGCTTTAAGCCATTCCCTCATGTTCTTTGACTGGACACCAGAGCAAATAGATCAAGAGCTGCCTCTTTACTCCCTGTCCTGAGGAGGCTGTAGACAGCAATAAGGTCACCCCTCAGACTCTTCTATACTGAAAAAAACCCTGCTCCTCACAGGCCCTGCCCTCTGGTCCTTTCACCATCTTTCTTGCCTTCCTTTGGACACATCCTAATATTTTTATATCCTTTTAACATTGTGGCACCTGAAACTGCACACAGTTTCCAAGGAGAGGCCACACCAGTGTTGAGCAGTGGGACGATTACTTCTTTAGACCAGCAATATACACTGTGCTTAATGCACCCCAGAGTGTGGCTGGCTGCCAGGCTGTTGGCTGCCAAGGAACACTGTTGACTTGTATTGAGCTTACCATCAACCAGAACCCCCAGATCTCTTTCTCCAGGCCTGCACCTTACAAGATATCTCTACCCTTGTGGGAATTAACAGCTCCTCATAATTTATTCTTTGTTGTCAGACTTTATGCTCTCAATTCTTTTGTTCGCATCATTGATGTAGCTCAGACAAGATGATCCTTCAGGCTCTGCAATCTGTTCATATATTTTGTACTTAGAGCACTATATTACTGTAGAGGATCACATTTTGGTAATTATTATTATAATAGCTATATGTGTGTGTTAAAATAATTCCTTGCAAATATAAATAGCTTACTGATCAAAAAAATTTTACCTTTAATGCTTAAAGTGAGACTTTAACCATTGCACTGAAGTATGTGTTCTAACCACTGCTTGCAGGAAGGGGGCCTCTACACCTACAGCATTTATCTTGATACAAAAGGTTCTATATGCTATAAACCAGAAGTCTAATGATGGATGAAAGTTGTGATCACTAAATTGAACTGGAATATAATAAAAATTTTAAATCTCATTCTTCAAAATTAAAGGGTTTTTTATTACTTTTCCAATGCTCAATGAATATATTTCATGCTGGTTTTCAGTGTGCTATAAGCAGACAACACAAGATTTTAACACTTTTGATCAGAATGAGTTTTATATAGATAGATAGACAGATAGATAAAAGGCCAGAATAAGGCCAGAAGATTTACCAATGTCCTGAACTCACAGCTGTTAAAATTTCCTAGGTTAATGGGCAAAATTTGAAAATTGCTTTTATTGTAGATTATGGACAAACAATTATAGTTATAAGGGTTTTCTGAACAGGTTTTAGTCAAAAACAGGGAGTAGTGGAGACTCTAGTCTTCCAGAATTGATGAGAATGTTTATTACATACAGCTAAATACTTCCTAAGAAGTTCCTACAGATTATAGGAAGGCAGGCATTTAAGAAATGAATGTGTTTTCTTCAGCCCTGCAGTGATAAGTTCAGCACTGTTCTTCAGGACAGATGACATAGAAGCATAAAAGTGCCTAAGAGTAGAACAGACAGTTCCTAGAAAAAGAGGATAGCAAGAGGTTGATGTTTCTGTAGGTGAAATTGATTGATTGTTTTTCTAGACAATATCTCTGACAGTAAATATATTGATGTAAACCATAGATTATAGATATAGAAACTGACTGAGAAGTGAATTAGTCTTTTATTATTTAACACATAGCAAATTTCTTCCATCATGAAACAAAACTGCAACAGGATAGAGCTAGTTCAAGATTCTTAACAATTTTTTAGCATTGCCTATAGGAATAGCAAAGCCAGAAGTCTGTGAAAGAAAGTTTTCAGGAACAAGGAGCACAAATATATTTATATGCTTTTTACGTAATTTATTTTCCACAGTATTTGTATTATGTATCTCTGCGTCTCAATCTGGTATCACTAAGACAAAAATATGTTTTTACAAGTTCCCATTGGAACATCTTGTGTTGTTGCCACTACTTTGTTATTATTTCAGCTATATTTATTCTCAAATAATCAATACATAAGCAAAAAGAAAAAAGAAAAAAGAAAAATACTAAAAAAGAATAGGATAAGACTGATCTTGGTTCTTCTTCTTTGATTAACAAGCTACTACCATAATATCTCTTGGGTAAAGGACTGGTTTAACCATACTGGCCATCAGCTCAGCCCCACACAACCTCTCACTCCCTGTTACAGCAGGATGAGGAAGAGAATTGGAAGAGTAAAAGTGAGAAAAATATTGCGTTGAAACGACTGAAGTAAAAGCCATGAATACAAGCAAAGCAAAATAAGAAATTCATTCACCACTTCCCATGGGCAGGCAGGTGATCAGCCATCTCCAGAAAGCAGGGTTCTGTGGAGATACAGCTAGAAAGCCTAAGTGAGAGCACTGCTAACCTCATGTCAGAAGTGGATGCACTAATGCTGCTGGGCTGCAAACCATGGCAGGCAGCACGGCCTACCATGAAATAGCATAAGGGAGCGGCATGCTTGGTATGTACCTGTGCCGGTTAGTGCTAGCTTCTAGTTTTGCAATGTTATTAAGAAACCTAGATAAGGTTGTTATAGTGATTGCTGCTTATATAAGAATCTACTTTTAGTAACAGCTGAAAAGGTATAAATACTCATCTCTGTATCAATAAAATCGGCTTATTGCATCCGAGCAATCTGCCCCGTCTCTTTCATCGCCAACGCGTGACCTGTAATGGTGACTTGGTAGGATAAACACCATCCCTCCAAATGTCCTTCCTTCCTCCTTCGTCTCCTAGCTCTTATTGTTGAGCATGATGTCAGATGATATGCAACATCCCTTTGGTCAGTTGGGGTCAGCTGTCCCATCTGTGTTTCCTCCAGGCTTCTTGTGCACCCTTAGCCTACTTGCTGACAAGGGACCGTGAGAAATAGAAAAGGCCTTGGCTCTGTGTGAGCATTGCACAGTAATAACAAACATCTCTATATTACCAACACTGTTCTCATCATCAATTCAAAGCAAACACCATAAATGCAACAATGAAGAAACCTAACACTATTCCAGCCAAAACCACTACTGCTAGCAGCTACCTCTGCTGATATGACTACAAGTCTTTCAAACAGGCCAAGTTACTCCCAATAAATTCATTTATAGGATCCACTAACTACATTCAGTAGGTACAACTTTCCTTCTTTTAGTCCTAGCTATTTCTTTTTTGCCCTATTTCTTAGGACATCAGCTAGGGAAGATTCCAGAAGACATGTTGATAATTATTTTATGAACCTATCAACGGTGCTTTAACAAGTAAAGCACATCCAAGACCCTTCAGCAGCAGCTGATTTAAGATGCTGTCATTTCCTCCTGGGTGCAGCTGGGGTGGGATAACTGCTGATGCTGTTGTGAAAACAGCTGCACAAGCTATTCAGCCAACTGGAGCTGGCTGGCAGCAAGCTGCTGAATACAAGCTGCTGCTTATTTGCAACAACAGCATCCTACCAGGGAGCACTCCTATTTGTTGCTATAGAGGCCTGAAAGTAGTGCCAGGTAGGAATTTCAGAGAGTTTAATCCTAGGTCCCATTTCCAGCTGGTATTCCATTACACTCTTAAGATTACTAAAGGCCAAAAGACTAGCTGAGTTGTTTGGGATATGATACTACAGTGAGGAATGGAAAATGAAGAAGCTTTTTTTCTGTATATCTAGTGGTAAGAGCCAGCTGGCTGTATGGACATAGCCACTGAGAAATATGCAATAATTAATGTATTCAGCTTTTTGGAGTAGATGGATATAAACTTTTTGTGAGATTTGATATCCATAAATCATAAAGGGCTGTGACAGATAATTTTGTTTTGGAGACACTTCCTAGACTGAAAATATGCCCTCATATTTTACTAGTTTGGCTAGCGTGATGGAATAAACCCTAAAATATTAACAGAAGCTATTCACATAATCAGTACAAATAAAGAATGGAGTCTCATAAATGACTAGGATCATAGACAAGTCCTTCCTGAAGCAGGATATTTATTTTATATTAAAAAGACAGCAATCTAATAAGACAAATCTCTTAGTTTCCTCTGCTCCAGCTTTTTTTTTTTTCTTTAATTCAGGGAATTATTGCAAGTTCAGTTTTTTATTAACTTCTTTATTTTTAATTTATTTTATTTTTTAAGGTTGTCAAAGGATTAGATTTCTTATGCTTTGAAAACTTTATGTGCTAGGGTTGCATGCAGCAAAGAAAGATAGTATGCAACAGTCCTGTCCAGAACAAAAATGAGTTCCTCATGAGGGTTCTTTTTATTGATGTGACAGCTTAATGACAAGAAATGGAGCAACATAAACTGTTTATTTATGTCATGTCCTATTTCACCTGTATGAAGCAAAAAATATCTTGAAGAGCAGAGCGGTTTAGAGGTGGGGTTTCCTTTCCTTTTCCTTTCCTGGAAAACTACAAGAAACTATTCAGAGGATGAAGAATAGATCCAGGATGTTGCCTTTGGGGCTCATTTTCAAAGAACAGAAAAGGGATCTCCTGCATTATACTTGTAAAGCTACAGCAGAATACAGACAAAAACTTACTAGAACATTTGATTTTTTTTTTTTTTTTTTTAATATCTCTATCAATTTCCATAACAAAACTTAAAAACTCCCAAGGGATCTTTGCAGGACTGACAAAGGGGGGTTAAGGACAAGGAAAGTGGAATCTCCATACTCTAAATATCACTGTTAAATCAGACTTTTTTTCTTTTTCCCTAGAGAAATAGGTGTGATCTTGAACAGGAGAACAGTTTTTTTAAAAGCTCCCACTAAGCAAAATTCAGCTATGGGAACAAAAGGCAATGTGAGGAAGCCAGAAACAGGATATAAGAGTGTGATGGAAAGTTTGGATTCACTTTAATGGAACTATGTGCAAAAAAAACCCAGATGACCTTTACCACATTCCAGAAACATTCAGAATTATTATTTTTCTCTATTTTCAAGTACCTTCCTTTGCAGATATTTTGGAAAATTTTTGTATGAAATATTAAACCATGCTCTGGATGTCTATGCAAAAGGTGAAAAATTCTTGCTGTATAATAGATTATATCAAGCACCTTGTCTAGACTTGAGACAGCTGTAGAGAAAAAAAACATTACAGCAAGATTACATACAGAAGTGACAAAGAGGTTTTGAACATTAGTGTATAACTGTTCTGAAGTTATTTCAAAAATATTTTGCTTTGATCCTTATTTCCTCTCTACTACTATTTACTTAATGCAAGAATGCTAAGAAGAAATGGGAATGTGTATTTTTGGAAGCTAGAGTACCACAACCAAGAATACGGAGAGAAGTACTCCAGTGGGTTAAGATGGCCTTTTTGTTATTGTTTTACTTATTACTATATTTTTCATTAGATGTTCCAGATTTTCAGGTGAAGCTTCTTAAAAACAGATTCTTAGATTTAAGAGCTGTCTTTGTTACTCTTTCATTACCATTACTTTTTCTCTGTTTAATTGGAGTAGTTTCATTTTACATAATAATTCTGTGTAAATAATTTTCTTCAAAGAATTTCTGCACATAGCCAGCTAACACATTCATTTCAATTTCCCTTTCTGTTAATTATTTACTTTTCATGATTACAAAAGTGTGAGTCTAGATGGAATCTATTAAAGTCGATATATTAAAAAAAAAAAAAAAAAAGAGACATAAAGGCTCAGTGGGCTCAGTCATTTATGCTGAAGCAGTTAAAGTTGAAAACTGTCCAAAAATGTCTGACAGTCTCTCACACGGGTGATTTTTGTTCTCAGGAAAAAAAGCTTTTGATAGCTCTTAGTGTTTGTTCAAAAAGATAAAAATTGTTTGCTAAACTGCCTTCTGGAAACTGAAAGCACACTTTAGAACTATTCTTTTTCATGTGGTGGGAAAAGAACCTCCTAATACTTAAAAAGAGAAGCCACAAAACTGAAATTGAAAATTCAGAAAAACTTGTTTGATATCATACTAGCTTGGGTGATTTGCCACAGGATGATGGATCCTTAAAACATTTTTTGCTTCATTTGGCTTTTAAAACAAAGATTGTCTGCAAAACTAGACTGCAGGTGCTATAGCAGGAATTAAGGCTCCTTTTTCTAAAGAGCAACTCCAGTAACTGAGAAATCTTTTGTGACAAACACACTATATTCTAAGAACGTCCCTATAAGAAATATAACTTTCAGATTCTAAGAAAAACTTTTAATTGATAAAGGCTCATCTAAACCACAGCACGCAAAAAAAGGCATCTGTGAATAGCTTGGCAAATGCCCATGTGGGGGTCTCTGAAGATTTTAAAATCCCTTAAAAGTCAAAACACCAAAAAATTCTCCCCCCAAATTTTAAAGATAAAGGTAATAGAAAGGACATTTAGTAGCATTTGAAAGGTCCCAAAATTTTAAATTAATTACGTAGAGAAAGCTTTTTCCCAATAGTTTTTTATTCTTTTTTTCCCACAGTTTTACAATTTCCATAGAAATCTTTCTGACCTCTAGAAACTGTCAGTGCTGAATTTCAAATATATATATCTCTATAATTAATGTATGCTTTAATAATTCAGAATTAGTAAAATATGAATTTTATAAGCCTCTACTATATTTACACATATAAAAGTCTTGCCTACATTGTCAGCAATAATATACAAAACATAGAAACTTATTTCTCTTTGTGATCTCACATCCACTGTAAGATATGTTTGAAACTGGAATTTAAAATATATGGGATAGAAGGAAGAAGTTAAAATGGCAGAGTAAGCCTAGAAAACCAGGCTTAAATCACTGTAGTTTTTCCAATGTTTTTATCTGACTTTGGTTCTTATAAATGGTTCTACTTTATGTACCACAAAGTAGTGCTTGCTGCTTGCTCTCCCACAAATGATTTTTATATGCAGTATCTATCAAACCACTAGCACGATAATCTTATTTAAAGTAGGGTAAATAGAATTCAAAAGCATAATGCAATGAAGTGCTAGGTTGGCATAATGCCAATTTAATTTACCTGATTTAAAATCAACTTCATTATTATGTGCATTTTTCATTCAATAATCTTAATTATACATTGAAAACATGAAGAATGGCATAGTAAATATGTAGTTAGGAGACTTTTGACCAGGTTTAATCTCAAATGGCTTTATATACAACAGGTTTATATATTTATATATTTATATACATCAACTGATTACTGACCACCCAATGATTTTCCTAGCAATGTAATGATAACTGTATTTTTCCTTTCAGGATTTCACATCTTTTCAAATGGATCTTTTTCCTCTTGACTCCTTAAGCTTCTGCTTAGAAGGAAATAGAATAGACCAATTTAATTTGAAGGGACCTACAATGATCATCTAGTCCAACTACCTGAACTATTCAGGGCTGATCAAAAGTTAACATTGTTAAGGACACTATCCAAATTCCTCTTAAACACTAGCTTTGGGCATTGACCAATTCCTCTAGGAAGCTTGCAATTTTTGACTACCTTCTAATGCTTCCTAATGTCCAGTCCAAACTTCCCCTGGCACAGTTTGAACCGACCTTTCTTGTGCATCCTGTTGCTAGATTTCAGGGAGGAGAGGTTAGCATCTCCCTTTTCACCTCCCCTCCTCAGGAAGCTGTAGAAAACAGTAAGACCACCCTTCAGCCTCCTTTTCTCCAAACTAGACAAACCCAGCCTCCTCAGCTTCTCCTCACAAGATATGTCTTCCAGCCCTTTCACCACCTTTGATTCCCTCCTTTGGCTGCATGCAAAGACCTTCAGATCCTTCTCAAATTAGGAGGCCCAGAGCTGCATGCAGTACTCCAAGTGAGGCCACAGAAATGCTGAATACAGGGGGATGATTTTGACTGGCTGGTGATGCTGTGTTTGATGCACATTTTCTCCTAAGTTCCACATTCATCTGAACTTTTATGTTTCTTATGCCTGTACAGATATTTTTACAGCTAGTTCTCACCTCTTACCAATTTTATTGAAAGTCTGAGCCATGATTGCACAGCTGTACCATAATAGTGCAAGACTTCAGATCCTTACAACAGAAACAGTCAAATTTCTAAGAGCCACAAAAAAATTGTAGTAGAGGTTATGGAGTAAAGGAGCCTTACTTATTATTTTATATATCAGTTGACTCATACATTTCCTGAACAGAGAATCTTGGAGAAGACAATTACAAAATATAGATACTTGTTTTAGGATTTTTTTGATGTTAGAAGGCATTGCATCCTTTTTTTTTCAACTTCAGCATCACTGAGTTAGGAGAACAAAACTTTAATATTGTATGTGTCTAAATAGTATAAGGGAAACACAAAAAATCTTTGTGGTGATGGCTTGATAAGTAATATGTATGCCATATAGAAAGACAATCCATTCAAAACCCCCAAAATATTTAAAGCTTTTCCCTGATGGTTTAGTAAGTGTTACTCCTGAAAAGCAGAATGTGACTGAGGTGAAAGGAAAGGAAGAAGAAAAGAAGGGAATATTAAAGGAAAAAATAGAAGAAAAGAAAGGAATATTAGCATTGTCAGAAAACCATAATCAGTACAATTTATGCAATTTTTGTTATTATGTTATTCCTTGCCTAGGAAAACCAGCTTTGGCAATTTTTTTTTTCAAAACATTTAGAAAAGTATTGTGATAAAGTTTGGGTTTCTACATAAAAATGCACTTCACAATGGCAATATTCTTTTTATTTTCTCATCTAGTTTATGCAAAATACTTAGCTAAATTAATATTAAGATTACAAAATAACTGCCTATGCCTATCAAAGACATTGTAAATTCTGTACTTTTAGCAGTTTACCAGTCCGAGATAACTTGAGGGTCTTGGTGTTCACATTAGAAATGTTAGAGAGAAGTGAACCCATATTTTTTCAAAATTTTAGCTGGGAAGAATGTGAAAAGGTGAAAACCCACTGGAATCACCTTAAACATTGTTTCTAAAGTTAAGTCTTCATTACAAGGTGAGGTTATAGCATGGATTCACATAAAGTTCTTAAGGGGAAGATGTGCCCACATGTATGACAAGCAAAGCAAATACCCATGCATCCTGGATAGTCTGTAGGCCAACTTCAAAGCAAATCTCCTCCTGCACATATTTGTGGAGCAGCATTTCACCATTTCCCGGGAGTAAGTTAATGACTGTAATTGCAATATTGAAAGAGAAAGAATATCAATAACTGTACCAAAATCTATATGAATTTTGTGGCTGAAAAGACAGCAGAGGGTTGAATAAATGTCATTCATAACGTGTCAAGTTAGATTGAACAAAAGCAGTTGACTAATATTTGTCTATAATCATACTGATCTTTCATTTCTTTGTAATTAGAATTTAAAGGCTTTTCATTCCATTATGCTTTCACCCTCTTCCATCTGTTTCTTTGATTTCAGATCATCTAATTCCTTCAACCCGCTGTCAGTTCTTTCAAATTTCTCTTGAGTTGTTTTCTCCCTGTATTGATTACCACTGAACTGCAAGAGATCTTCCATCAGCTTGCCCTCTTTACTGAAGCATTGCCACAGATGGTAAACAGTTTGGAAAGAACTTGCAGCACCAGTTCAGTGTGTTTCTTAATCAAATTCTCATTAAAGACCAATATACTCTATGAATTGCCATCCATAATGTCATCTGTCCCATGAATTTCTATACCAGCCATCACTGTAATGACATCTGTAAAGCCTCTTACAGACTTTTTGAGGTAGACATTAAGAATTTACACCCACGATGACAGTCTTTACACCCAACTACAGATTAACTAGCTGGGAAAAGCAATTACTTTAGAAGTATATTTTTTTTTAACATAGTGGCAGTGAATGAGCACATTCACTCACATGAGTGAATGTTTTATCTAATATTGGTGACCTCAAACAGAATGTGCAGTAAAATAACAAGTGAAGGGAGTATGGAAGCGTTTTTTTTAGGATCAATATCCTTATAGCAAAAGGTGTACTAATGATAAAAAATGAAAGACTTGTCAAAAGTAATAAAAATAACTGTATCTGACCTACATAATGGGATGCTTTTTAAAAAAGGGTAACTGAAGATCACACAGGTTTTTCAGGTAGATCTACACTTTTCCTTTTATAGTATCAGGAATCAGACAACCAGACAGTAAAATTCAAATACAGAAATGTAATACGGGGGAAAAGAATCACCTTAGTATAAGTGCTTCATGTAGTGGAACACCTGAATTTCATTTTTGCCCTTTTTTTTGTTTGTTTTAGTTTGTTTGTTTGGTTGTTTTTTTAATTATTCTCTACGACCAAAATAAGAAGCTTTTTGGAATCTTCACATGTTCAGCCCAGCTACTTTAAATTAAGAATGACTATAAACAAAGTTGTTCACAATTACCATGACTAGGAAAAAAAAATACTCTGTCATTGGATGCTGATCCACACTTAGGCAGTAAGTGATGTGGTCTTGATCCTGTACCCTTATTACTTGCAGTTTTATTTCAATTTAAAATACAAAGACAGCCTAGGACCTCCAGATCTGTAGCTCCCAATTGTGAGATGCTATACTGGATGCCAAACAACATGCTCAATCCATAGCATCCTTTGTCTTTCTTTTCTTCTCAAGAAGTCTTCATTCCTTGTGCCAGTAGCAGAAGGAGCTGTGGAATTTCTCCCACCTGTACCCAACACTTGTTGATGATAGAGTTTTCCTACTTAAAATGGGCCAGCACAGGTGAGTGGCTTAACTAGAAATCTGATATGGAAAATGTAGACAACAGCTGCATCATAAACTCCTACCTCCTGTTATTCAAAGTTACTACCAACATTCAGGCCTACAGGAAGAAAATATTGTAGATAATACTGACTACCTGTTGCTATACCTACTGGTATTGACTAGAACCTATTGAACACAGATGGTATCAACTAAATTATTTCATTATTATTAAAAAAAAAATGCAGAAAAATATTGATTATAAAAACCTTATGACTGTCAAGGAATCTGGCACATAAATCCTCAGTTAAATGAAGATCTGATCTTATTATGATTTTCTCTACATCTCACAGTTCTGTCTTCTTTCTCAGCTTCAATTCTAAATGAATTAATACAGGCTATATATTTTCAGACAGCATTGCAATATATGGAAATTAATTATTTTGAAGTGGGACAAGGACTAAATGCAAGTAACTAGTGTTTTTAGGCCAAAATTCAAACATCTCAAAGTCTTTTATCTCTTCAGATTTCTTAGAGCTACTTTTTTAAAATTAAATTGATTTGTATATGACTATGTAAATATACAGGTGGGGGGGTGGGGACTGATGGGACACTTGATAATCTAGAAAATCCAGTAAAATATTTTTTTTTAATATAATTATAGATCATTTCAGTTGGAAAGGTCCTGTAAGATCATCAAGTACAATTGTAACCATAATGTTGCCACTGCCATGTCCACCAATATTTTATTGCCTTCAGTGATAGTATCATTGTATTAAATGTAATGTAAATTAAATGTATTAAATGTATGTAATACTTATGTTACTCTTCATATAATGCTGCTTCTTAAATTCATGACTGAATTTGCTCTTATCTGTTCTGAAAAAAACCAACTAAAACCTTTGAACTTCCTTTAAATAATCAAGTTGTTTATAATGTTTTATAGCTAATAAACAAAGGTCGGGAAACCTGATGTAGCAGAGAGCTGATACAAGGCTGTAAGTGTCATGTGAATTGTGATGTGATGTGGTGTGCTAATCAAAACATTAATCATTTTGGAGAACCTGAACTACTGTGTATGACCTTTTTTGCTCTTCTGAGAGTAGATGCCATACCAGAATTGATTTGGGGTATGGGAAAAAAAACGGCGGGGGGTGGGGGGGGCTGGTTAAAAAGTTTGAAATACAATATTTAGATATTTTAAAAAGTAAATCATCCAAAAAAAAGTGTTAATGAAAGAGGAAATTGAATGAACATTAGAGAAAGAGCATTTTTGCCTGTGTACATATCAGGATTTGGTTTTCTGGCAGGTTAAAAAAGGAAAAATAGAAACCTCCATGTAAATGTAGAAGATAACATTTTATATTGATTTTGAAATTGTACTTTCAATACAATTAAAAAAAAAAAAAAGTGGAGATAAATGTGTCTGGAATTTTCATGTCTCATAAAAGCTTCCCCAAATCTGAATGCCCATGCAAAAAACTGTCATTCAAATATTAACAAAAATTGTACCTTTGTCCAGGATTGCTAGACAGAATTAACAGAAAATATAACATACATATATTTGAATGTAGTGTTGGTTGATGTTGGTGAAGAAGGATAAGTTTTTGATGTAGAGAAACAAAATTATTTATATTTGGATATTGCTTAAGCAACTTCGGGAGATGAATAATGTGATATCTGCTCTCGGGAAAGGAGGCTCTGGTGTCTTCTGCCCTTCAGTGCCATTTTGAATGCAAATTAAAAAATCATGTAAAGTCTTTGTAAATGTTTAATTGAAATAATAAAAAATACTAAATTAAATTCTGGCGGTCAAAATTCCTATAGAAATGAATGTCAGAGATTTGTTACTGGCTTTATTTCTGTGTTGTTTAATTTTGGTATTGGAAGTCTTCCAATCAAATCAGATAAACCCAAGTAAAGAGCAAAACCCAGAAGACTCAAGACAAGAAGCAAAATTATAGACTTTTTTTTTCTGCAAGACTAAAAATAAATATAAACAAATAAGAGTCTGAGATCATTGACTGGCTTGCTTGATTAGAGATGGGGCACAGAACTATATTGTAATATATAAATAATTAGATTATTTGATGGCCAAATTAAAGACTGGCCTGAAAGTAAATGCTTCAAGATTCTAAATTATGAACTGAGTTTTAGATTAAGACAAATTAGAAACCCACTTAGATGTTCTGATTAGACATTGTGAATTATGGTCTAGAAATTAGACATTGTAAATTCTGGACTAGAAACTAATGACAATGTTAGAAGTAAACTGGAGGTGATTAAACTACCTAACTGTATCCATTGCTTGTGGTTTAACAATGAATTTAACATGATTTACACAGAGGAATCAAATGAAAATAAAAAATCTTTTTCAGTTCCAGCGTTGAAAAAGTTAAAAAACCTGAAAACAAGAGCAACCATGTGGGAATAAATCATGCACCACTTTATTATGTTGATTAATGTTGGAATCATTTATATTCACCATTATAATCAAGCAAAGATGAAATTTCAGTGAGTCAAAAGCCAGAAGTTTGGCAGATATTAAAGATTCAGACAAATGTTTTTGTTTTTTTAAATATTTTGTTCTTGTATCAGGCTGTCTGATAAATCTTAGTTTAATATCGAGTCATGAATGGCAAAAGCAATTTGGAACTGATTTTCAAGTAATGTTTCAGTGGATATGCCACTTCCCCCACATAGCGAGACTTACTACCTGTTCAAAGAATGTGAAGAGGGAAAAAGAGTTGAGGTTTCCATAGTAACCTTTAGTAGTTCAAAGTAAAATTGCATAAAATGAAATCATTATCACTCAGCAACTAAAGAAGACAGCTCAGCTGATGAAGATGCCAAGTTGTAAATGACTACCGGTGAGTAGCAATTTTTTTTCCTACCTTTAGTATTACTATGCCTTTTATGACAAAAAAAGAAGAAAAATATAACAAACCAAAAGACAAAATCTATGCTTCTATTATTTTTAACAATTCTGAAAACTGATTTTTAATTCAGAAACAATGTGACTTAGAATACATGGTATCCATGGTAACCCAGGAGTTCCTAAAGATCACTCTGTTCATTTATCGGGAGTATGAGCAGACTGTTTGTCTCCCAGTAGACTGCAAAATGTCCTGTCACTATATGGCTTGAAAACAAACTCAAAATGGCTAATAGAGCTTTCATTTCTCTTGTACTGCAGAAAACAAAGGTAGATCTTTATTCACACCAGATAATAGTAGTATAAAATAAATTGAAAAATCTTTTAAGTAATTAATTCCTGAAATCCTCCCAAAAGAAGAAGCTGACACTTTGAGCAAAAATACCTTCTTAGAATCAATAGAAGAAAGCAAATCCTGAAAAATAAACAGTCTTTTTGTGGCTTTTTTTCTTCCCTCTCACCAAATGACTGAAACTAGACAATCACTTCAATGCTGTTGATCCCTAAGGGGGTTTATCAGTTACTTACTATGAGTGACAAATGTATCAGAACATTTATTTATTAAGTTATTTCTTTATACAGATAATCTGATACAAGGAGACATTTTAAGCATATGGTGGAGGAGGGGTTTGCTGGTTTGGTCTCTCTTGTTTTTTTGGTTTTTTTTCTGAATATATATTTATTGAGAATGAAAGGAAGAATTTTGTGTATCTTACATTTCAGGCTCTTATTATTAAAATATCTTTATGCAATTTACTGTGCTGTCAAAAAGATAGAGCTCTTCAGTCAATAGAAACCTAGGAAAACATATACCTAGTGCCCAGTTGCTAATCCCCTTTGGGCTACCCAGTAAATAATTTGAAACGAAACAACAATACCAAGAAGAGAAAAAAATCACAGGCAATAGATGAGTTTGGTATTGTTAGGCTGATTCTGCTATAGCCACTACTGGGATAGAAACTGGCGTGCAACCTATTTCTAAAGAATGTTTATAACTTCCAGCACGGCATGGTTAGGATTTCTAAGAACCCTGACAGTAAAATAAATAAGAGATTTTCAGTGCATTTTTCTTCTGGTATGACATTTGAAGTAAATTTAATCATTATACTTGAAGAAGAAATTTCTGTTTTAGACATCCCTGCTTAGATAGAAATGTGTTTTGACTGATGTTTGGGCAATATTACTAAGCTGTGTGTTAGGATGTGTCTTCAGACAGATTTGGTCTCGACCTTTGCTAACCAAATTGTCACCAGGGTGGAAGTCATGGCATCATATAACTCTGATGCTATGTCCAAGCTAACAGAATGGTGCTCCAAACTTCTCCAAGCTCTTGTGCACCATAGCATGGCACTGCACTGCCATAGCTGTGTGCCCACCATGCATCATCCCAAGCTCAATGCCTCATTCATGCAGTGACTTGACTTGATTGGATGGAAACTGAAGCTGAAAGCTTAAAATAACATTTTTGAGATTTTGCATAAAATTCCCATAGAATGGCTTTGGTAACAGTACATAGTTTTACAGTGGAAAGATGAAAGAAAGATGGCTTTGAATGATATACACAAATTTTTAGACCGTTGTCTTCCTATACACTTTAGTTTTCTAAATGGATTAGTTTATAAACAGAAAGCATATCTATTCATTCACACATCAGTTGCTTTTTTTTCGGTGTGACTTCAACAGAAAAATAAAAATAAAGGAGCAGCAAATCTGAAAGGAATTAAGCCTTTCTTCCTCTCATTCCTGGATCCCTGATGGTTTCAAACCATCTGTATTTTTTATCCATTTCCAATGATTCTCCCATTATAATCAATTTTCTAAGGACTAGTCAAACCTCCACTTCTGCTGAATTGCGCTACTTAAAACATATTTTTACTTCATAACATTCTCAAAGATCTCAAGAAAATTTTCACAATATATCATAATGAATATCAGAAAAAAGAACAAGATATCCTTTCAAAAATACTTGAGAGATGTATTTTTTAAAATTAAAAACCACATCTAAAAAGAAATTAAAGTGCCACTTTGTAACAATTTCTAATAAATTTTCTAAAGGAAGAATGCATAAGTGCATCCGAAGCAATTGGAGACAGCTAATCATTTAACTTAGTCAATATTTTGTATAAGAACTTCTACAGAAATAATATTAAAGAATATTAAAGATGTTCAGCTCAGGCAAATTCAGAAATTAGCAGAGCTAAATTTATAAAATTTATAAAAAGCAATGTAATATGAGAAGTGAAATTGTATATTGCTGCAGAAGATCATTCAAGATTGAAAAGTCTATTTCACAAATAATTTGCACGAAGGCTTTATAAACGAAGGAAAAGCTGAAAAATGATTATAAGCCATCCATAAAGTACATTAACATTTTTTCCTGCTACTAAATCTTACATGGATTTAGGTACTGTAGTTTTTGTAGGAATCTCTGCAAAATTTTGTCTCAGACATGGCAGTATTCAGTCCTTGCTCCTTATCACTGAGCACTGATTCCCCTGTGATCCTATGCATCTATTATTTTATAACTTCCCTCTCCCCTCTCAAAATTAGCAGCCAGCATGATTCTTTTGCTGTGGTTAGTGGTCCTTTTCTCTCACAAATATGTCTGTTCCTGTTACCTTTCTGAGAAGGTTCTGAAATTAGACTGCCATACTGTGATCAATATACTAAGTCACACAATATCAGAACTGAAGTCTTTAAATAGACCTTAGTAGGGAAAATATTCAGTCTGATTTTAAGTATAGCAAAACTTAGAACACACACTGGAGGAATGGCATAAAGATACTTTTCATCTTAAACACCCATTTTGCTCTCTTTAAGAAATAAAATTTTAACACTTTTGTAGCAATTTAAAAACTGCCTGTAGTTAACCATTGAAGGTAGTGTGTCAGTTTATTAGTGTTTGAATGACATTACAGTGATAACTGAGTGGCTACTGAGGAGGATGTACCGATTCTAATTAAATCAATGGTGTGATTTTGAGGGTACACAGAGTAGAAGCTTTACTAACACTTCAGGCTAAACATATATTTTGAATGTAAATTTTCCCTTTTCCTCTTTACCACTCCCATGCAACTTGCTTCCTCTTCTTTTTTTACACTTAAATACAGTGAATAATTTAAATCATACCAATAGCATCTAAGAGAACATGCTGCTCTCGAAATAAATTGAATTGTAAAAGTATTGTCTAATTCTCTGCTTCCATTATATCACTCTGTAAGTTCCAGTTGCAACAAAGCAGCATGCTTTTCATTATACTATGTGTATACAGGCCCTTTTTGGTCCTTAACTCTATGAAAGAACTGTGAGTGATGGTAGATGTGAAAAAAAAAAGAAAAGAAAGAATACTTGCTTTTTAGAATGCTTTCAGGATTGAATTAATGGTAAGTTATTCAGATTCTCCAGGTTTCATTAAAAAGTACAAAAAAGAAAAGTATTATTGTACTGTATTTACAGCACAGTGCTGTTTTTCCATAGCTCATATATATATTCTGTGTAGATGTTGACACTAAGAGTACAGCTTGGTGAATCTGTTTTGATTTCACTTCCCACCTATCTGACAAGAATTCATATCAGAAAAGAATTCAAACTGTGTGAAACCTCTTTGCTCCTTCCATGAGTTCTGAAGCTAGATATAGGTACAGGTAAACAGGCATACACACAAAGCAGGAAATTCTGGAAGTTTGTTATTTTCTTATACAATAAGGTGATCTTTATGTAATAAAGTAGGAGCAAAATGGAATGCTTGGGTCATTTTGCAACTGTATTCTTAAAAATGCAATAAAAAATATTACATGGTAGGTTATTTTTAAACCCATGTACACTTATATGCCAAGCATGTTATATGCCAAGCACAGTGTTGAAAAAAGTTGAAGAGAGATTATCTCAGATAGTTGGGGAAAAGTTAGAAATTTTTGGTTTAACCTGAAATGTTTGTCTTGCCATCAAATGCAACACAGGATGGCAGATCCCTGGGGACAGAGCCCTGGCTAGGCCAGCAGGGCCATGGAGATTGGGACAAGCTGACAGGCCAAGATATGGGTTCATATCTTGGAATCCCAGTGTGTTCTGTAATGCCAGCAGAACTCCAACACTTTCTGTAACTGGATTTTCATCTGAAAGTGCTTGTTACTTTCAAAGCAATCCTGAAGACTCACGCTATCTATTTAGTCTTTCAATATGTGTGTTTGCCAGCATTCTTTGGCTTGGATGTGAAAGTTCTTGACCAGGTCTTGCCATAGTTTATCCAAAGCAAGACTGACAATAATTCTTTCTCCTCCATTAGCCCCAGTCATTCTAGTTGGCATTATCACACAAACACTAGTGGTGACAGTTAAGCATCTTCCTTGATAATTCCCTGTGGTCTTTTTTCCTCTTCAGTCAGGACTCTGTCTGACCTTGTCTTCAAGCTGCAGACCTTCCATAGCAGCAGGAGAAGTCCAGTAAATGGCCATACAGCAGAAACATTCATGATATAAACAACATTAAAGCCATTCTCCACTCCCCCTTCAAACCAGTTTAGGATGGTAAACTAAGATGTATACTTAGTTTCAGCTCCCTTCAAGGTAAGTTAATTTGAATAAGGCACCAGTCATGATAACTGAGTAGTTAGGCTCAACTCCTCTTTTTGTTTTCTTGAATACTTAAGTGAACATCTTTAGTACTAGTCTTTTGCTTCAGACACCAAAATTTTATAGAAATTAAAATTGAACAGTAGCTGTTGTTTATAAAACACTTTTAAAGTGTTGTGCATTTTTATTACTTTTCTACATAACCTTTTCATTACTAGGTGACCATCTGTTTTATATAGCATCAACAATTAATACTAAATCATTGGTGAAAATTCCAGTAGTAATTAAAATCAACACAATTAGTTTATACAGAGAAAATAAGTCCTTTGGATTGCAAAAAACCCCATACAAATCAACAAAAAAAACAGCAAACAAGAAGATTTCAGAAGCTTCCTTAATCCTTTGTATCAAACTCAGCATACAAATTCCAAACCCAGAATTGCTGTCTTCCTTATTAGAGAAAACTGCCTCTTCCTTTCTTTTTTTTCCCCTCAGAAATACAATTATTTTTGGTGTTGTTTTTCTGTTTCGTTTTTTTTTTTTTTTTTATCTCTCTCTGTTGAGTAAATCAGTTTTATGACATTGTAGTCTCAATAAAAAGATGTGTCAGTATTCATGTTCTTTCTGGAAAGGGTGGTTTAGTCAGTACTGAAGATAAATAAAGACATTTATGTAACATTTATGCTACTTTCCCTGGAAAAACTGCACTTCAGAATTTAATTTTCTTTTTTATTTTCCCATTATAAAAATACATGTTAGGCTATGAGTATTTCCACTGACATTCCTGTGGCTCCAGCACTTTCTTTCTATAAGCAAGGTAACTCCATGGCTTAAATTTAATATACTTTTTACAATTGTACACTTGTTTTTGTATGTTTGATGCCACATTAATGGGTAACAGTGCAGTTCCTTCTACTGAAGAAGTTGGTATAAATGACCCATTCCAAGCACCTATGGGACTGAACTTTTCTACTAAAAGGTTAAAGTAGGAATAAGTCCTCAAAAATTTCATTTTTCCATTGCCTGATTGAGACAGTAGTAATAGTTGCAGAGTAGAGCCTTGATATTGGGAAATATTGAGCTACGTAATAACGTACCATAATCCACATTTTCAAAATAAATAAGTTGCCCAGAGCACACAGAGGGACATTATCTGAGCTGAACATTAGAAATCAAGTCTTTCAACAATTCTATGAAAAGCAAGTAGTGAAAGTCGATTATTCTCAAAACTGATATCTCATTCAATGAACTACAAGGATCTCCTTAAATTAAAGAAATACGGATAAAATACAGATAACTTTTTTTTCTGTCTTCTTTTTTTTGTGATATATATGCCCCATCAAGCCTTGTGTAAAAATCAACACCATGCTAACTGAGCTGTTTTGCTTCTCTATTTTAGACAGTTTTAGGTTTAAAACATCCCCATTTCAACAAAAGGACCAAATTAGTTTTTGGGCAAATAAAAGTTTGTTTCAACATATGTAGATGGAAACTGGCATCTCCTCTCCCACTGTAATTTGTGCACACCATGTTTTGTGTTGTCAGTATTTCTTTGGTCAACAGTTTTGTTTCTATATCTAAGTGGAAGCCTTGCACATATGTGCCAATGCTTACACACTTGCATAGCATGCCCGTGTGTTCATGTGTGTATTCTTAAACTGAGCATATGTGCGTGATTGGATGTGGGCTGAACCCAATGCCACCAGTTTTAGAAACGTCCATTAGCCTTTGATACACTTTGGCTACATTGCTTCATAAAGTACAAACAAAATTTAACATCTTTTTGAAGCCATCTTGCTGAGAGCCAGTCCCTCCACTGCTGACAGTAGTTATTTGACCTTGTTTTTTGATTATGCTGGAATTCTATTAAGGAGCAATCTGCAGGCAACCATTCTAGTCTGTTCACTTGAATGCAATTTATTTAGAACTTTCCTGCATGCTTTGTCCATCATTTAATCTCAGTTTCTAAGGGAATTAATCTTGAGTTTCTTAGCTTCTAAATGATTAAAGTAAACACAGGCAAGAGTGAAAAGGGAGAAGAAAGAACCATAGGAAATCTTTCTTCCCTTTTATTCTTTAGGGAAAGGTACATTCAGTGCAATGAATAAAACTATCTTTCATGTGGAAATACTGCTTTAGCAGCAATGCAGAGTACTTTATTTATGAAGATGAGTAAGCTAATGCTCATTAAAACGAAGTATAATGAAGCATGGAGGTTTTTTTTTTAAGTCCTAGAATTTTATAAAGATATCTGGGATTTGAAATATGATGAAAAATAAAGTACAACACAAAATGAGGAGAAGCTTTCATTACCAGAACAACCTAAAAAAATAACGAAATACTTAAAATTAGTTTATAGGTTGAGATACTAGAAGAGTATCCCTACTTCCCAAATGCAAAAAGTGATATTGATCAGTAAAATAATTAGGGCTAAGATATATTCTCTAGAAAATTGGTGTGAATGAAGTAGTGGGAAATAACAAAAAAGAAGAAGAAAATGCAGGAAAGAAACAAATTGGGGACATGGAGCTACACCAGCCTTCCCTCCACTGGGCTACTGAACTCAGCAATCCCCTACAAAACCAGACGCACATTTACAGTCTATTTTCTTATAAGTTCTTATGTCTGTTTTTTTGTAAAATGCATGATTGCTGAGAAAATCTATCATCAGACTTGAAATGGGAATATGTAAAGGTGCCTATGGTACTTTTGAATGCTGTTGTACAGACAGCCACTTTCCACAAAGAGGCCTAATATAGCAGATTTTTCTATTTATGTTATAGTGGAATTTTTCTTGTTTGTTTGTTATTAAGCTTCAGTTACTCTTCCTCACATTTTGCAGCACAGCATTTAATTTTACTTCATGTTCATTAGCCCATTCTTTAAGGTGAATTCATACTTTCTAGCCAGTCATCTGATTTTCTTTGATGCATTAGATTTTCTTCAGCTTTATGTCACAAATAAATTTCCTTCGCACACTCCCCCCCCAAAAAAATTTATGAAATTTTTAAGCAGAATCAGTCTTGGGGCTGATCTTGCTTGAATACCTCTAATAGCCTGGGTCTGAAGCATACTCTTCATCTCAAAAACTACTTGCATCACATAATTCTTGCTCCTATTCTCACCTTCTCCCAAATAGCTAATGTGATATCCTGTGTTTTACTACACAAAATGATTTAATAAAACCAGGTCAGCAACTTTTTTGTTCCCATTTTCTGTAAAATTTCTTATCGAGAAAACCATCAAACTTAAGAGTTATATACTTGCAGTAAATCCAAGTGCATTGTTAACATTTCCCCTTTGTGGTGTAGATATTATGGAACACCAGGCCGTACACTCATTTTGAATTGGAGAACTGGATGTTGCAGCCCAGAGTGGAAGAAAATCAGTTTGATTTTAGAATAAGACATAGATCAGTTAGTGAAGTGATTTAATTAATTAAAATAGCACATGTTAAAGAAAATACTGAGAAGGCAACACAATCTAACATATATGTTTTAATTAAAATACTACATAAAATTTTGGTGAAATCAAAGAAAATAGAATAGCTTAATTATGAACATTATTTATATAACCGTCTCTTACACAAGTTGTGGCAAGTGAATAGAAAGAGTAACGTGTAAAACTAAGCATCAGTAGAGCAAAGTATAAGGAGATGGAGACACTGAGGATGAAATGTTCATTTTGCTAAATTAATTATACTTCGTGATGAGCAATCTTTCTCCTATCCAAGAAAATACTTCACACATCAAAAGCAAGTCAGAAGCAATCCATCGTCCTGTGAGTAACATAATGCATTAATGTATTCTGCTGGAAAACATCCCAGGGTCCTCAAAAACTCTGAGTGCTGAAGTAAAGGATATTAATGGCAAAACAAAATGTTATACAGGCTCATGCTCACAGCCTGACTGTGTGGCTGACATGGAATCTATTTTTATTTTTTCCATACAGACACACAATTATATCCTCTGCTAAGCTGTGTATCCTGACAGATCATTAAGAAGATAAACCATGGCAAACAATTTTGATGAAATATTTTTTATTGTCTATGAAGGGATAACAGCTTTGACAAATAAAATAAAAAAACAAACAGCAAAGAAAAATCAAGTGAAGCAGTTTAAATACTTCTAAAAGTGGTTAATTGCCATAAAACCAGAATAAAATTATTTAGGCCATGTGTAAACCTGATATAAAGGAATGCAGTCTTGAATGCATTAACATATTTGTGGTTTACTACTAGTTTTCAATTTAATCTAATTCCTTTTCCAATTTATTAAATGCTATTGAAATACCAGTCATTTAACAAATATTCTGTAAGTCTCAACATGTTAGGGCATGGATGTTTGACTTTGATAGCCCTGGCTATTCCATTATGGGCTTTGGTTATAATAATTTAAATAAATGGAACAATGTTATAAAAACAACATAATATCTTTGAAAGGCACCTTTAGGTCTAGCACACTGCCAGCACTCTTTGTTAGTGTCAGAAACAGATTCAATTAACAGAGTATGATGAAAAATAAATGTATTTTTATTAAAAATTGCTTTAAGAACCTAAGAATAAATATCCTTAAACTTTGGATGGTGGATGTTTGCCATGACTTCAGCTGTCTTAGAATCTGGGGGTTATAATTCAATTGCCCACACATAGGCACGTCTAAGCATTTGAGTTTGCTAGGTATCCTCACATCCACCTGTGCCTTCAGGAAAAACCCCATGAACTATCATTATGTTCTCTTTCATATGCCCACAAGAATATCTCAAACACTCTACAGCACCCCAGTTCAAATACACTTTAGGTGTGGATAACAGAAATATGTTCTGAGTTCTACATTTGTTCTAATCATCCTAGACTTCAGCAGGAGAAATAAAGGCTCTGCATGGCAATAAATAGAATTTTGATCTAAAACCATATAAATTTCCTCAGGAGATTGCCAATCTATCTATTGCCTGTAAAATAAGCCTAGGTCAGTTGTGGCCAAAAATGAACCTAACACTGAATATTTGAATGACTAAGGTCAAGGAAGAGGAGTCCTGCCTCCCCCAAGAGTCTACATTAACTCTGAAGGTAGAACTTACTTTCTAGGTCCTTTAAGTCTTGCAACACTGAGGAGGACTACATTAGCCTACCTTCACATAACAAATCATAAAAGCACAATGATGTAAGAAGAGTCTATGTGTTTTCACATCTGCAATAGGATTTTTTTGTATTAGTTCCTTTAAAGTTCATACAGCTTGTATCAGCTGTTTTCTTTCTAGTACTTTAGAAAGACTTGTCTTAAAGGTCAATACCACAGAAAACTATTTTGTATTGCTCAAGGGAAACTGTAAGTAATCTCAGAAGTTCATAGGACAAACAACTGAAGAATATTCCTGAATTCAGTTAAAATTTTACAGTGTATAGTTTCTCAGTGAAACACAGTAAATTGCCATAACTAATTAATCAGAAGGTTTTCTTTAGGCTGTTCAAACTTGCACCAGAAATACGTATTTGACTGTCATATTGTATATATTAATATTTTACCTACATAGTATTAGAGTGGATTTAGCCACATTCATCAAAAACGCTACATTGAAATGTTGGCAGTTTGAATCTGCTCATAACTGTAACATATTTGATTAGCCTCCTTATATATAGGTTAAAAACTAAGGGAAAAATCCATTTCAATATAATTTAGTCATTATGAAGGACCATCAAAGGTTTGTGATATTCTACTACTGTCCTATTATTTATAAGGCCTTAGTGCTAAACCCGGTCTGTGGAACCAAGGAACCCAGACCTCTGAGAAATTACTGCCACATGCAGGTGGAGCTAAGAAAAAAAGAGGTGCGGTGGAGGGCAGAAACCATTAAGACTTCTAAGAGTTCTAAGACTCGGTAGTAAAGGAGATGATGAAAGTGCAGCTTAGTAAGACCAGCACAAACAACACAGAAGGACCCAGTGAACCTTACAGTGGAGAACTATGAAATGATTCTATTGAATTGGTATTAAACACCATCAGTGTAATCCTATCTCCATGAATATTTGGGTGTATTTATTCTGTACAATGAGATATAGACTATATTATGTTTTTTATGATCTAGAATGACTAAAATTTACAGCTGTCTCCTATACACAACATGGGACTGTAATATTTTGGGAACAGAAATAGTCAACTGGGTTCATACATTTTGCTCATGCAAATATTGCTTCAGGACTGACCTAGTTGTGAATCTCAGTGTTCACCTAAAATTCCATCAGCTCAGTGGGTTCTAGGCTTATGCACATATATGTAGGAAAATATGTGCTATGTATACGTTTAAATCACACAATAGATATAATCTGATATAATGAAATATTTCCATAATCTTGTAACAGAAGGATGCACATACGACATTTTCAACATTATTAATGATGAAATTTGCATGTTCATTTTTGCAACAGAAAAGTGCAAAGTTCTGCACCTCGGAGAGAGTGACCATCTGCCTGAGAACAGCATGAGAACAAAATGGCTGAAAAATAGTTTAGCTGAAAAGGACCTCAGTGTTACTGCAGACACCAAGCCAAGAGTAAGCCCAAAGTGTGACTTTCACTGCAGATTCATTGCATAGTGGGCTACATTAGGAGAAGAACCAAGAAGTTGAGTGAAATTATTATCTCAGTATCATTATCTCATCTTGGTTTGGAGTAGGTTACATTTGAAATGCTGGGCCCAGTTCTATTTTACTTGGCCCCACAGCAAAAATGCCTCAAAAAAAAATATTGAGCAATTGAGCAGGTCCCAGTGGACAACTACCAAGATGGTGAGAGAACTAGAGCATGACCTGTAAAGGAGGTCAAACTGAGGGAACTGGATTGATCTAGTCTGGTGGAGAGGAGACTAATGATCTAATAATTATTTGGAGGGGAGTTACAAAGAAAGCAGATTCAAATGCTTCCCAGTAGTTGCAGATGGGGTAGCAGAGTTGTTTTGAGGGAGAGATTAAACATCAGGAAAAACCTTTTAACTTGGCAGGAAGTTCACCACTGTAAAATATTTTCCTGAGGGGATGCATGAAAAACCATGTCTATGGATTTTTCATGCTTCAAATCTGACTGATCTGGCTTTGTCTTGATGATAATCCTGTTTTGAGAAGGATAATGGACAAGGCATCTCTAGAACCTGCTTCAAGTACGCATTTCTGGTTTTCTGTCTTGCACAGATGATAAACTCTGAGGACAGCACGGCCCTATTACTTGAATTCATTAGATTTTAAACTGTATTTTATTATTTCACTATTTTAAAATAATTTTCTCAGGATAGGAGCAACATTAAGGAACCGTTTTTATATATTCTTATTTTTCAATTACAAATAACATTATTCTGTTTCTTTACTTAGCATTAGGTAAAGCTGAGGAGAAATATTTGGGAGGTTGGTTTTTCTCGGTCCGTCCGAGCTTTTAAAGCTTAGTTTTAAAATGGAATAGTTCATCCAAACAGAATGAATGCACACAACATCAATATTTAATGTTTACAAATAGAAGTAGCCTAGTCATCTCTTTTAACACTCAACTTTATCACAGAGTTACCACATATATGACTGCTTTGCTCATGACTTTTTAAGTGACACAAATATCCTCCTTTGATCCATCACTTCTTAACCTAACTTCCGATCTATAAATGCATGTTTGTATAAGTAATTTTCGTTATTGTGAAGAAAGAAATCATAGCAGCATCTCCTTTGGAAGCACTTTATCCTTTGATTATGTTTCTACGTATTAATTTGGAATAGCCTAAATCTAATAGCTTTGTTATATGTATTGACTCATGCTCTCTGCTAGGGTCAAGAAGTGCAGTGGAAAAATAGACTAAAGTGTGGCTTCACTCAAAAATGCTAAATTTTAGTCTGTACATATAATTCAATAAGATTTTTATTTTATTTTAACCAAAAAATGCTTTATAACAAATATGGAAAAAGATGAATGAATGAGTGCATTGAACATGAAGAACCTTGGATGCATAACTGAGGGTCATATAGTCCCTTCAAATATTAATTCATCTGTTATGAACCATCTGGTTTTCTTATCTTAAATTAAAAAAAAAAATCAATTTAGCCAGCTATCAGTCATCTGAATTCTCAATATATCAAATCCAGCTACAGACTAAGTCCTCTTGTTTGATATTTATGAATTGCACTTCAAAACATAGGCTTCCATTTTAGTCATCTACAACATAGCTAATAAATATGCAGGGATTAAAAACATACTAACACAAAAGTATAACTGGAGTGATACACTTATTTAGATTTAGAGGTAAAGATCCCAAGGCAAAAGTCTAATTTTTACCTTTCTCATTTAAATTATTATTGAGTTCAAATTCAAACCTTTCCAGAAAATGGGAAACAAACAAAAACTGCCAAGTCAGAATAAATCCTTAGGCAAAATTTTATTGACACAAAAAGATGACTTGAAATTTCAGACAACTCACAGGAAAGGAAGGACATTAAGCTTCTGAGAATTTCAGAGGGAACATGAAGTCCTGACACCATCTTTTTAATGGAAAATTTCATATGTAGTTCAGTCACACAACTTGAAAAGCTATCTAATCTGGATCAGGAATGCCATAGGAATCCCACATTGAGGCCATCTGTGACTAATAGTGTAGGAGGGACCATGATTTTGACCTTGTTGTACACCTGGGACAAGGATAGAATGCTACAGGCGGTAGGGAAAAATGAAGAGGTTACGTTTAAGGGCATGACGATATTATTCTTTCTTGATGTAGGTCCAACCTCAGTTAAAAGAAGAGAACTGAATGAGAATTAAAAGGTTTCCTTGAAAGGAGAGGTTATGGTCACATAACTGAGAGTAACTTTTAATAACTTCACACTGGCTGAGTAAAATGGCAGCAAATAAGCTTTCATACGAAGTCAGAAAAGAAAGCACCCAGGAAGACCATGAAAGTAAAGACTGTGGAGAATGAATACATTGCTGTTTGGGCCTGCTTGCATCTCTAGTTTTACATGGTCTTCAAACGTCACATGGTCTGTTGTAAGCTTTATTCAGAATGTCCTGCTAAGTCTACAGCCACTGCAGTCTTAAACAAGAACGTAAAGGTCATATGTTAAATATATAGTGTCTACTTTGGTAGATACTATTCTTTAAAGCTAGTATTAGTGTTGGAATTTGGAGCGCCTTCTTGATCTGATATGTATATTAATAGGAAATAGAGACAAATAGTTTTGTTACTTTGTCGTTTTTAACAAAATAAGTGATTAAAAATCTACTATATTTATAATATATTTATGAATTTTTCTTCTTTTATGAATAGCAGAAAAAAACCCCCCACCTCTTCACAGTTACACCACATTTTTCCTCTCCAAATGTCAAGCAAGTATTGGTTTTATGCTAATTTCAGTTGTTCATAAGATTCTTTTTATTGCCCTTACTAGTGCTGAAGATCATCGTGTTAAGGACTGTTTAATATTTGTTATTTTTCTCCAAATTATTAATAATATTTCTATTTTTCTAGTAGATATAATAATATCTGTAATGGTTTACAATGAACTTACATAATATAAATATTTTAGACATTTCTTTTCTTGATACAATTGCATATAAATTCCAAGACCTACAGGCCTCTTTTCTAATGCAAAGGCATATCAAACTCATGTTTATTTTGCTACCTGTTATCCCGTCAACACCTTCAAGAACTGTGGTGTTTTGCAAGTTTTTAATCCTTCCAAGTTAATATATAAATTTTGTATTCTATCTTTTGTTGTTTTGGATTTTTATTCCCCCCAATGGAAGCCCATTTTTAATTTATATATATTTATTTCTGGTTGTGTTTTAATCTCCTTAGATTAAATTTTCATGTTTTACCTTACCTGCAGAAGACCTCAGCAGTATGATTTCTTTTCCTCTTCCAAAGTTTTTTTAGTTCACACTCTTTTTGCCATCAAATATTACTTTAATTAAAATTGAGAGCTAGATATGAGGTATGTCAAGCTATTTAAGTACAATTATGCTGTAATTACAGAGAACCATATTTTGTCCAGGGACTACAGGAAAAAAGAAAATAAAGGGTTTTAGATATTTTCTAACAATCCTTTTCTCTGTAGACAATAAACAGCTACATGGCAATAGAAAAGCAAGTGAATTATAAAGTTCTTTCTTTTTTAAAAGGAAAAGTTATAGAAGTCTGCATTAAATATATTTGCTGCATATATTGACAGGAGTGTTCAAGATGATTATTGTTTCTTATTTAACCAAGAATACCAGGAACAGTTTTCTCTTTCAAATTTTATTTCTTTTAATACTAAGTAGAGGTGATTATTTATTTCCAATGAATGTGGAATGCATAGAAGCATAAGAACAATCCTACAAATATTAAAAATAAGACTAAGACAAAATCAGTATGAAACTAACAATGTTTTCTTATACTACCCTTGATTTTTAATTAGAATACATGTGATAGGAGAAACTTCACAGAAAAGAGTAATCCAGTGATGTTCACTAATAAGGTAGAAGCCAGGAAAAATCTGCTGAGAAATTACCACATGACAAAATGCCCCAAACTTGGAAATGATGCTGAATATTTCAAGAGAGTGTTCACATTATTGTTATCCATGGGACAATTACTTTGTTCCCTGGCTGATGGTTCAACCATATGGCCATTTCAGCTGTTTGTAATCAAGTAAATATATCTTTTATACTAGAAATTCATCAAGCAGACTTGATTTGAGACTTACACCATTTTAGTTTGAATAAGACAGCTCTTCTTTTTCATTTCCTTTCATTATAGAGAAGCTAGAGCATATTATAAACCCCCATAAAAGACAAAAGCAACCTGTAAAATCACCCAGTATTCCTTATGATCAGCTCCTGAAAATATGTGGGGGAATATCTCTCTTAAAAGCTGTTTCATATACAAAACCTTATTAAACAGAAAAGACTGAATTCATTCCCTGAAATTAATTTCTTTAATCTAATATCATATTAATTCCAGTCATTACAACAATTTTTAAAAGGAAGAAACATTATTAGAAAGGTAAAATTCTAATTTCATTACACCAACATTAAATTAATTTTAAGCCCAAGAGCCAGTCTTTTCTTTTTCTCCTCTATGGGGTCTTTCATTAATTTTGAACCAAACACATTCTATGAGGGTGCATTGTAATAACTCATACTTAAATAAGAAAATCTCATTTTAAATAATTTTCTGTTTAGATTTTCTGGGCAATGAACCTGCTTATTAGTAAGAGACTAAAGTCAAAGCTCATTTTACTTAATGAAAAAGTTTAGTCTGTGACGGAACCTAGATTGAATTTCATTTACTTTGACCTTTAAGTTACACATGCTGCTGAAAAAACAAAGACCGCACCTTTGAAAACTAAGTTCAGAAATACTAATTTTAATTAATTCAAGGAAAATGAAATAATTAGAGGTGGGTTTATAGTTTTAATTCATATATTAATATAATGTACCAACACATCCATACCTCTTTTTGATAAATTTTGAAATATGCCTTTGAAAGATATAAATTGTAAAGGATATTTTCTTTATTTTCTTTTGATGAGGAGTATTTATCTAGGAATTGAAATCTATTGCATGGTTGTTAGTCTTCCAGAAGATGAAATGCTGGCCAAACCTTGACTGTTTCCTGCTTAAATTAAAAAAAAAAAAAAGATTGTCATCGATTACTTACAGACTATGTAGAGAGCAAAAGTTTAGGCTGTCTTTTGTTATCTATGTATTAATGGCCCAGAAACATTAAAAAATTCCTATAAGGAAAGTTTGAGTAATTTGGTTCTTTTCAAGGATTATCAGATGATCAGGACTACGCTTTCTTTAATTTCTGGAGATGTTCTGCACTGTCAGCACACAGCGTCACTGATAAAAATTCTCCTTCCACATCTCACCACACAATTACTGCAGAGAAATGTTACTAATTTATTTCTATCTCTATTTTGATCTAATTAGAAGGATAAAAAATAAAATTACAGACATAGTTAAAACATATTTTACATCATTAGAACATGAACACTTTACTCCTATATATGTTGAGAAGTATGGAATATACTATAATATACGGAATAACAACCTGAAAAATGGAATATAAATCCTAGTATGAGAAGGTCTTAGCTGAGTAGAGAATGGGCAAAACTGATTACATTTAATTACATCCTATTTTGAAGCACTCAGTGTTTCAGTGTATACCCAGACTAACTGGGTTCTGTTGGTGAATTTTTATTTTACTCCTTGAGGCAAATTAAATGCATAATTGTGCTTAGATATAAATAGATTTAATGAGCAATCATAGAATGGTTTGGGTTGGAAGGGACCTGCAATATTAATTCAGTCTAAACCTCTTGCCATGGGCAGTGACATATATCACCAGATCAGGTTGCTTAATGCCTTGTCCAGCTTGGCCTTGAACTCTTTCAGTGACGGGGCATCCACAACTTCTCTGGACAACCTGGTGTTAGAGTGTTCCACCACCCTCATTGTAAAAAAAATATTCTTTATTTCCAACCTAAGTCTACCCCCTTTCAGTTTAAAACCACTACCCACTGTCCTAACTCAACAGGCCCTATTTAAAAGCTTGTCCTCATCTTTCTCATAAGCCTCCTTTAAATATCTGGAGATCACCATAAGGTCTCCTCAGAACCTTCTCTTCTCCAGGCTGAACAACCCTTGGCCTTTCTTCATAGGAGAGGTGTTCCAGCATTCATTGATCATTTTTGTGGCCCTGACCCAGGTGGAGGACCTTGCACTTACCTTTCTTGAACTTTACAAAGGCTTTGGGCAGACTCCTACCTCCATAAATGGCTCTTCAAGGAGTCTGCAAAGATAGATAATGAGCCAATTACTTATATATTCTTTCAGCAAGACAGACCTTGTGGACAACATCATTAGGTTGATGCTGATTTCATTCCCCAGCACCAATTCTGTTTACCAGAACGAGGCCCTGAGCACTTTTAGTCCATGATTGTTACACGAAAGTACTTAAGCATTTCTTACCTCATCAGCAAACTTCATTCTCTTATATGGAGTGAAGATTTTTATATCTATATCTCTCATCCTTCCAGAGTTTGGCCTTTTTGTCCTCCATGCCATATCATTCCTTGGTCACAAATTACTGCAGAATGTCTACAATGTGAATTTTCACTTCAATTTCTAAAAATACAGCCTTCTTAAGCACATAGAAGAGTTTTTCTTCAACATTTTTGAAAAAATCAAGTACAGCATTAAGAACACAATTATCAAAAAATAAATAAAAATCACAGTGCTATTTAAAAATCATTGAGCTGCATAAATATACATTTACTAGTTTTCTCTGGAGCTCTTCTCTAAAGAGTAGAACTTTAAATTTTCTGGTTTAATCTAGGGTGTTCCTTCAAAACTGAGATTGTAAAGCATGTCAGGTAACCAGCACCACTTAATAGTCCAACCTTGAGATAGTGAGGGCTTACACAGGCTTCAAAATAGGTACATTTGAAAAAGACTAGTCAGAAGAAAATATAGATCACATTGAAGAATTGATTAGAAACTTAAATTCAACATCCTAATTTTTTTTTTTTTTTAATGTCTCTCAAATTCCATGGTTAATGGAAACACATTTCCAGGCTATGATTCATCTAAAGTTTTTAGGTATCTGTTTCATATTAACAAAAAGTACTTTTCTAAATGCAAGTTTATCTTCATTGGTTATGAAGGAAATATTTGCTGACTAGAACAGGCTTAGATATTTATCATTTCAAGCTCAAACTCAGTCCTAAATTGTCAGTCTGAGACTTGAACAGAAGAGTTCCTGTCTAGTGAGTACTCTAACAGCTGATTATTCAATGGTAACCTTTCTTTTTCATAAGCTCTTTCACCCTAGATCTGAGAAAATTCAGCTGATGTGATCACTGTGATCAATATTATGCATATTGCAGCACATAGATTCTTACTGAAACATTCCTCATCAGTTCTAACAGACTCCATTACCAACTGCTGCATGAAGAATGGAAGTTCAGTTCACTCAGCTAATCCGCGCCACCTGTACACTCCGTCAACTTTTCATTTGTGAATTAACTCAGACTGTCTTGGGGCTGGAGAAGAACTCCACGCACGTACCTAAAACAGAGCATGTTTCTGTACAAAAGCAGAAAGCCAGAGATGTCTCCTCTTTCTTCTGAGTACTACTAGACAGATTTCTTTTTTTTTCACCTCTGACAAGATTAAATGGGTAGGAATAGAAATAATGGATCAATAATCCCGTTAGGAAAAAGAAATTGTTTTTCTTCATTCTGACTTTACTTCTTTGAAATAGTTGATGTTATAGCACACAATCTGCAGCAGGATAGCTTAGTACCTTTGCATGGTGCTCTAAGTTAATAAGTACAGATAAGTCACTGTAATCTGTTGTGGGTTGTGGAGGATTTTTTTAATTTTGATTTTTATTTTTGGTTTCACTTATTTATTCAATTAAATGAGAATTAGAAATGAGCTAAACTTTGTGTTGGTGCTTATAACTATATGCTAGTTTCCTACACCTCCCCTCCTCCTCCCATGAATAACTTCTGAATCTGTGCAATTTCTGCCAAGTTTCACAAGGGTCTCTCAACCAGCTGAGACAAAGCAAGTTAGTTGCTGCATACTGCAGGAAGTATATAACTGAAATTTATATAAAGCCTAGTTTTAGTTCTAGTGTTTACAGAGTGCCAAGTTTTAAGGTTAAAATTGAAAAGATTGTCTATTGCTTATTTACTCATAATTATAATGATAGAAAGAAGCTTTAAATTTTCTGGTCTTTTTAATTTTGTTTATCAAAAAGACCTAATTAGAAGAAATATTATTTCTCTACAACACCTAATAATCAACTATGTTCTTATCAATTGACAAGTCATAGGAATAGTATTTTTCTTTCGTTTCTTTGTTCCATTAAAGCTAGCTTTTATAAAATTTGCCTTTCCCCTTTTTCTTCCCTGCTCTCTTCTGCTATAATGTTTTTTACTAATTCCAAACAGACTTGAAGATAGGAGTTTTACATAGACCCACAGCTCCTTGAAATTTTGTGACTTGTAGAAAAGAACGGCACAAATTATAACTAAAAAATGCTGCATATCCAAAGAATTGTCCTTTATAGTTCGACAGGACCTAAGAGTGCAGAAGACATTATGGCTGGCCACTCATTACAAGGAAAACCCTGGGTAAGTGAAAGTAGACTGAGCACGTTTTTTCTATTTCTCTTCTTTACAGGAAACATGTACCTTGGGGACAAGCTTATATAGCTCAGTGCTTAATCAACAATCTAAATGTTGTATTTTTAAGTCAGCTATTTCAAAGACTTTATAATTTCACTACTTCCCTGCAGTCTATATTCCTTTTTTGCTATTGTATTCTCTTTTTCCAAAAAGGTTCCTTAGCTGTGCAGTCCCAGTTAATTTTTTCAAGTTGGAGAGATATTCCCACTCCTCACCTCTCCCACAAGATTTCACCAGAGAACAAAAACTAGAGCCTGTGTCACTTTTGTCCAGCCCCTGCGCCTTAAGAAACTAGCTGTATATTTGTATAATTACATGTGTCTCTCTGCACCTGTATACCCATGTATGTGTTTATACAGATTTATAAAATGCATATTCCCATACATGTACACTGGTATGCATTGCAGGACGGATTGCAAATAGATGAGTTTTAAAGTCCCTCCCACACCAGACCATTCTGAGGGGGCAGTTACCCTGCGGTAAAAAAAACAGAGAGAGTTCTTGGTAAGACACGTCCCTAGCACCAAAAAACCCCCTGAGGTCAGGGTGACCAGAAAGTCTTCTCCCAGGATGCATTGTTCTGTTATGTTAATCTACCCCAGTTCTGCTCCCTTGGTTGGCTCATGACTGCTCCACCCCCTTGCTACCTTATATGTTTCATACCTTAGAAGGTTTTCCTCTTCCTGTTCTCTCCATTGGCCTTTGCCCGTCACCACTCCCCCAGCGCTTCCCCATTGCTCCCCATTCCCTAGTCCCGCCTTTGTACCGCCCCTGTGCCCTCAGCCCCACTCCCATACTTAAACCTAGACTGTGCATTGTTCTCTGTGTTTGCCTCTAAAACCCTTCACAGTGTGGAAGCAATGAACTGCTCCTGTGGAAGCCTACGCAAAGACCCTTCCTGCCTCTTTGCCATCGACCCATATCACTGAAGCTGTCTGTGCATGTGTGCGTGCAGGCGTGTGTGAGTGTGTGTGGCTGATCCCTCTGAGCAGCTTCGATAAGAGACGCCTTTTAGAGATCGCAACACCTCGTGCTCCGGCATAGAAGCTGCAGAGCCAGAGGTAGCGATACCATCCTATGATTCTATAGAGAAATCACACATTATTTCCTGTAACCAACCAAGCTATTACAGGTTCTACTATTTTTGTGTGTTGTAACATGTCTAAAAGTTGATGTGTGAGTCAGCACAGGCCAGCAGCCGAGACAACTACAAATACACAGCTAAAACACAGACTGAACGTATTTCCATTGCCTTGCTTACGAAGAATATCTGTTTCCTTGCTTACTGGGGAATCCCCGAAGGAACGCCTGGGCAGCGGTACACAAGCAAGAGACCCAGGCACTGCTAAACTTCTTCTATGCCGGAGGGTCATTGGCATCCTGTTCCCACAGGTTTATCAAGGGTTATTTCAAGATGCAAGGTCCTTTGAGTGATTTACATTCCTCCTTGACAGTGTTCTGCTTTTAACCCATTCCTCCCAAAAGCTGATTTGATTTCAGTGAGGCAACAGAAGTCTCACAGGGTATATATCCATACTTCTGAAGAAAAGACAGACAAAGGAAAAGTTTGAACACTGTTTGAGCACTACATATTTCCTATCTCTATACTTCCCAGTTTGGTTTTGAGCCAATCCAACTGCACCTCTAGTATAAATGTGCCATATTTGAGTCTAACCCAAAATAAGGGGAATTAAAGTGAATATATAGCGCCTTAGATCTGAGAGTCAGAGACATGTCCATAATTTGTTTCATTTTTTTATTTATTTATCATAGTAGACAAAGGCAAGCTGTCTGGTTCCCCCTGGACTTCAGGAGCATGTCAGGCTACATACATTTTTGTCACAGAAGTCAACTATTCAGCAACTGCCAAATCAGCTGTGACTCTGCAATAGGTCTCATGGGATATGAAAAAGATTTAAGTAAGAAAGGAAACAGATGCTCTTTGTACAGGTGAGAGAGTATGTTGTTTTCTCCATGTGTCCAAAAATTTTATGCTGTTATGGTTTCAGTGCTGAAGTTTAAACTCTGATGCATATATACACATTTAAACGTAAACTGATTTGTATTTAACCTGCCTTCAGAACAAGCTTTCTTCTCCCAGTTTATTGTGAACTGGTAGTACAAGTATTCACACACCAAAAAATTATCTGAAGAAGTTTCAGTTTAGATCAGCAAATGGTATTCAAATGGGTTTTTTTTGGTGGTGGTGGGATATTTTTAGTTAATGTGTGGTTTCATTTGTTTGTTTTCCATCCTCTGTATTGGTCTTTCAGTTTACAGTCAAACTACACATTAACCTTCCCAAATACCAGTATTTCAGCTTTCTCTGCACAGTTTTTTCCCCTCTGATTTACTTGGTGGTATGTGTACTCTATTTTTGTCAGCATTTTCTCCTTAATTATGCCTTCTTAGATCAAACACAGACATCTGTGCTGTCTTAAGCATTATGTGAAGAATTATTTCTGGCATAGACTGCCTTATGCATGGCTTAAAACTAAGAGCTATTACACTGGTAGTGTTCCATACTAGAATAATTTTGATCAACTCTCACTGCAGTTATAAACTTTGTAAATGTTGGAGAGAAAATGGATATTATAAAAAGATTTGAGAGACAACAGCTGTGGACAAGCTGTACAGCTGGCACATTTCAACTCATCATAGCTGTAGAATGAAACAGACAAGTGTAGTTCATTCCCAGATCTTGATTGATTTCCTTAAAATATACAATTACTCAGTGCAAGTGAGATTTCTGTCTTTTGGATGAAAAAAAGGAAAAGAGAAAGAAAAGAGAGGAGAGTTAGAGAGAGAAGAGAGATTAAGGGAGGAAGGATCTGTCTTTATATAAGACAGAAGAAGTAAGACATTATGTAAAGATTTTTTCAGTCTTTTAATGGTTTACCTCAGAAACTGGTTGATTTTGGGGGGGCAGGGGGAATATCTGCTGCTTTATAATGAAAAAGTGCAATATTTGTTTCAGAGACATTTTTAGCCATTAGTGTTATAATGTAAATCCCCCATCCCCAAATAGGGGTAGATAAAATTTAAATCTTTTGAGTTTTAATACCAAAAACTTCTGTAAAGATGTTCACCTAATGCATTTAAAGCAAAGTAGATATCTTGAAAAAAATAACAATTTAATCAATTATTAACTCTGCAAAGTTATATAGTCAATTTAAGTGACTAAGTGATTTTTTTACAGGTTTTACATTAGCTATATGAATTTTAAATATGCAGAAACATTTTTGGGAGAAAATATCATTAGGATTAACAGAAAGCATTCTGCAAGTAAAGTAAACTTCATTAGACATACTAAGAGTCAGAAATACACTCCAGCACTAGATTAAACATATGTGCAATTCGGTTTCTGAAGTTGGGTGTTCATCTGCAAGCTGGGTGTTCAAAGTTCCACTGCAGTTAATGAAATCTAGAAATCTATTCAGCTTACCCTAAAAGTAAACCTGTGTGTTTGGTCAGCTGAAAATTTGCCCAAGCTTCACTGATTGTACAGACAAAATCTTCACTGACTGTAGTGGGATTTAGATATCTATCACACCCCAACATGACTGAAGTGGAAGAGAGTAGCTTACACATAATCAGACAAATATCCTTGTCTATATATTAAACAGATGTGGATTTGATAGAGAATATTTGATGGATGAAAAATTGGCTGGACAGCCACATCCAAGGAGTTGTAGTCAATGATTCAGGGTCCAAAAGGAGAATAGTAATAAGTGGTGCCCTCAAAGGTCTGTATTGCAACCAGTATTGGTCAATATCTTTGCTGATGACGTAGGGAGTGGGATTGAGTGCATCCTCAGCAAGTTTGCAGAGGATATCAAGCTGAGTGGCACAGCTGATTTACTTGAGGGACAGGATGCCGTCCTGGGGGACCTTGACAGGCTTGAGGACACACGTGAAACTCGTGAAGGCCAGCAATTATGTGCATCATAAAAAGCAAAATACAAACTTAGTTTTGAAATTGTCTGTGGTTAATTTACAGTCTTACTGATCATTTTGTTGATAGCTTATGGCTGGAGTTTTTAAAAGAATTTAGTAAGGTAATTTTTTATTTTTTAAATCTATAAAATGAGACATAGAATGATGTATTTTTGTTATGAGTAATCGACCACTATAATATGGTATTGAATAAAATCCACATGCTAACACTGGAAAACAGGAAATACTAGCAGATTCAGAAAATGGTAAGCATGTAGCTTGATGTTTTTATGCACTGTTATTTCCGAAAGAATGATTTCTTTGTTGGCCAACTTTTGGCAAAGAACAAGATAATACCACAGGAGTAATTATAAAGAGCCAATATTTTAAAATGTAAATCTTTAAAACCAGTTTAAAATGAAACCAAACAAGCAAAAAAACAGTTAAAAAAAAAAAAAAAACCAACCCAAAATGAAATTTTTATAACAGCATTGAAATGCGTGGGGGCAACAGATTACTGAGAGCCAAGAACTTCAGTAGGGGAAATAAAGGGCTAAGGAATCCCCCACGTATTTCAAATGTTACTAGAATGACAGAAATATGGGTAGACTGACAACAGTATGGGTAACATTCAGGAAGGATCTGAAGCCTTAGAATATCAGATAAAATTGTGCATTAGTATACACATGAGTCTTGAGGGGGCTGTTACTGCAAATCCAGGTATTGAAATGCCAAACAAAAAAATATCAAAGACACTGCAAGTTCTAGGTGAAGTTGAAAGAGTTAAAACCCAAGAGCGATGACGTAGGAGGTTCATTCCTGCTCTCTGTCAGAAAGGAGTGATGTTATAATTCTATATGAACTGCATGTAGCCAAAAAATACAGTAGTAAACATGTTGTATATTAACTTTATGAAAAGTGGTGATGTTTTTGTTAGTTGGACACAAATAAAATTGATTACAATCACTTGAAATTACTGTCTAGGAGACAGTTTTGGTGGAAAGGCTCAATACACAATGGAAGTTGCTAAATATTGATTCAGCAGAATACCACGCACACACACGCTCACGTACACATACAAAAAACCAATATGACATAAGATGTCTAGAAAGTAAAGCAACCAAGGGCAGATACGAATATCTTTTAAAAAGAGAGAATATGAACATCATATGAAGAAAATAGTAAGAATTTGTATATATAAAAGGAAAAAGCACAGTAAGGACTAAAGGTTCTCCATTATGACCTAAATAAATAAATGAATAAATTGGCCAAACATGAATAAAGGTTTTTTTCTAAGTGGGTAAGAAATATCACAATGTATCTGCATACAAAAACTGACAGACTAACACGCAGAAACCAGAGAAACGTAAGACCTTCACTACTGTGGAAAGTGCTTAAGTGCTGAATTTATGACTTTTCTGAGGACTATAGCTGATAGCAATAGAAATATAGTAAGATTGATGTTAACTCCCAAGCTAAAGCAGGGAAAGCATGTATTGAAGAACAAATAACTGGGCCGCATGCATGCAAATTCACTAGGTCTGCTGAAATATACCTTCAAGAATTTTTGAAGTGTTTGTTTATGTCTGAAATGCTGGTAGTTATTCATAAATAATAATGTCTCTTGTCTTTGATAGCCAGCCAGTGTTATCTATATTGGCTTTATTAAACCCTTTGATACATTCACTTATCATATTGTAATTTTCAGAATTAGACTTTTCTCAGTTAATGGCAATTATAATTAATACGATATTTGAAAACCATTCATTAGAGTTGAAATTAACTAACATATCTCTCCCTCTCCCCAATGTATGTACATTGTAAAAAAGAAAATTTTGATGAAATTTTTTCATTTCAGAAGCAGAAAATTATGTTTTTAAACTTTCATTAATATACCATTTTTTGTTTTAAATATTGAACAGAAGTATTTTTTATATTCTAAAATATTTTGCATAGAATACAATTCCAATGCCCTGAGGTGCCGATATTTTAATCCCCCCCAAAAGAGACAGGAAAAATAACTTCTGCTTGAACTGAACCAATTTTTTTGAAAAAGACACAGTTGCTGTAGCTGCAGGGGCCCCAAATAAATGCCAAGTACTGGGGAGATGTCATTTCAGTAAGAACTAAACTGTTGTTGCTCTACTGAGGGGCTTGTAACAAAAGCGTCTGTTCAAAATTGTTGATTATGATATCTGTCAAGCTAGAATATTAATTTCTCACTTAGTTTGACATCTAAATTAAAAGATATATGATGAAGAAAAAACCCATCCAGGAGAAATGAATAATTGGTTGGAAAAAACATCCTTACAATAATTATTAGTAATATGCTCCAAAACTGGAAGATTATTCACTGTCATTCCTCAAAGGGGTCTGTTTTATTTCCAGTGTTGTTCACTGAATTATAATTTTTTTAATGAAGAAAAGAAAAATTTTAAACACAGTGTGTGGCCAGACTACAGTTCAGAATTTTCTAAATGAATAAATTTAATCTCTGGTCCATAATATTGATGTATACATTTAAAAGCATTTTCTTGGGAAAAAAACAAGAGAAGAAATTTCTTACAGTATTGACTTCCGCACTGTAATTTAGCAATACAATGTCCCAAGGGCCAAGGGTATAGGTATACATATAGGCCTATACATGTCAAAAGGTGCTTAAGAGAGGTGATATTTCTTCTTAAAGCCAAATAATTACACATGGGAGATGGGGCATCCAGCCTGCAGAAGATTAGATATTAATGAATTATTCCATTCACTTAGATGAAGGAGAGTGAGAAACATAAGGTAATGAACTTTGGGAAAATTTAAGAAACAATAAAAAAAGTAAAAGAACTTTACTTGAAAATTAGTTGCAGAAACATTTATAGAATAAACTTTCAGAAAGTAACCTGAAGGTTCCTCAAGCATTTAAAGACGCAGGAAACTGTGCTGTTGTTGTAAAAAGACAAAAGACATCCTGGGAATACTAATGAAAGTATTGCATGAATGACATGAAAGATGCTATGGCTTTTTTCTGGAAAGATGTGGTCAGCTTCTGTCACTCTCCCTTCAAAGATAAAAGGACACTGGAGAGTGATATCTTTATTTTGTTATGCCTGTATGCATACATACATACACACTTTTGCAGACCGTCCCAAACAGAGGTGCTCATGTTCCAAAACAACATGGTGCAATCCAGCTTCAGTCCAAAAAGTGTGTTGCTACATTGGATGTCAGTGTGATTGAGATAATTAGCCCAGTTTCTCAAGTGTATCATTATGCTGGCAGCATAGGAGCTTTGAATCAAAGCTATGCCGTGTTGAGCCAGTTTGGACAAGCAGAACACACTTGAGTCTATTTCCATGAGACATTACAAATATATTTCCAGGGGTACTGGAAGTGAAAGACAGTAAATATACTACAAATGAAGTATGAGCAGTATGAAAAAAAATGAAAGTAAAGAAAATAACCTTGGCAAAAAGTGTGGGTCAAAATGTGGTTTTTTAAATGTTATTTTGAGGTTCATGTTGCTAATTTGTTAAAGGGTAGTGGGAAATACACTGTAAGTTTGTGTCAAAGTGCTAGTTTTCTAGCTATTATTTCTCTGAAGGCATTAAAAAGTGTCACTGACATGTCCGAGGCAGCACTTTTTAACATTTGTTTAAAAAATCTGTGTAAAACACATTAGCAAATCATAACAGGATAGCAGCTGCTTCACTTGCAAACACTCGCCTTCAAATCCAAGGCAAAAGGTCATAATTTTCTTTAGTTCTCAAAAACATTACGTGAAAACCTTTCTAGCTTCTTGACTTTTTCCTTAAATTTGGTCACAGGTATGTTATGACCTTCAGCTTTGTTCCTTTACAAACATTGAATTTCTTCTAAGGTTTCTTCTAGCTACATTAGTCAATAAAGAATGGTTAGATTACCTCAAAAGACTTGTTTCTAGTCAAGCTGTTACTTCATCTGGCTCACAGTTCCCACTTCTTAATCCCAGTGCATAACCTCCTATTGTTACTTAGGATTTATTTTCTGTATGATTCAAGATAGCAATATGGGGTTAGTTTCAGTCACATATGTTCTAACATTAGTTCTGTGGAAGAGAAAGTAGTTTAGGTTTCTCAGTTACTTTTTTTTTTTTCCCATGGGAATGCACCACTATTTTAGGACTTAAAAAAACCCCAAACCAAAACAAAAAACTTGAATAATTTCTGGGTTGAATTACAGTTCAACTCAGATCGCTCAATATCTCAGTGGTTAGAGCATTGATTCTGTACATGTCATAGAATTACAGAGTTATAGAATGCTTTGGGTTGGAAGGGACCTTAGCATTCATCTATTTCGAATTGACTTGCCATTTGCCACAGGGACACCTTCCACTAGACCATGTTGTTCAAAGTTCCATCCAACCTGGCCTTGAACACTTCAAGGGATGGAGCATTCAAAGTTTGTTGGGGCAACCCGTTCAGTGCCTCATCACCCACAATGTAAAGATTTTCTGTCCATTAATGCTCATTAACCTGAAGACTTCAGGAATATATTTCATTAATGAATTTAATATAGGGGTGTGATTTTTTTCCCATTTATAGACAGATAAATTTAAAATAAATGCATTATTTTTCTTCAGCAGAATTTAAATGTCTTCTATGAAATTTTATTCAGAAGATGCCTGAGTATCTCCAGCATGAAAAATCAAGAAGGGATCAGAAAATATATATTTAACTCTTAAAGGATACTGGTGAATGGAGTAGTTCTTTAGCTCAGTAATTTTGGAAAATTGATCTATGTGAAATTTAGTTTGAAAAACAACTTTTAAAATAAATTATTGGACAGCACCATAAAACTTATAAAGTGCATATCTTTAAATTGAATTATTTTGAAATTCACTTAGTTTCATTCCCTTTTGTCTTACTGTGTATATTGCTAATTTTAGTTTCATCTATTATCAACATGGCCACAGAAAACTGTATTTTGATCCTTTCACCTTGTTTCACAGTAATACTTTAATCTTTTAATTTACTCATTTAAATGGTCTGTTCATCAAGGTCTGTTCATCATCATGAAGTCTAGTTTAATTGCAGATTTCTGCAAAGACGTATTTTCATTCATGTATCATGTTGGTCTCATCTGTTCAGGGCAGAACAGGATCTACGAAAACTGACACTCTATTTAGGGGGCTAAATAGACTGGGGAGAAAAGCCACTTTATATGCATATAAGTTTATCTGCAGCATAATGCCTTCCAAAAACTGGGTCTCCACAGGGAACATCTCAATCTACCTAAGGCTTCTTAAATGCTATTAAATGCCTTTATCTAGGTATTGAAGTGAAAGTATGTACATGTGAAATAAGAAAGGGATGCAACTACCTGTCATTGTTGTTCTAGCAGGACTAAGGCCTCTAACAGTTCCAGGGCCACACCAGTCAGACAGGAGGAAGTGTTGATTCAAATACATCAATGTTGCTAACTGTAAGTTTAGTGGGTGAAGCCCATGTCAAAGTATCTAAGTAACTGGTGCAGTAGAAGGTAATTTTCAGTGTAAGAAAAATTATTTTGTTTCATTTGACAAGTTCTTCTATATCTCATTTACTTTCCAGTTACTACTTCAGGAAAGTATAAATTTCTGTTGTCAGAATTATGATCTTTCAGATGTCTTCTCAAGAGCATTCCTCCTAATGGTACATGTCTGTGTTCTAGAAACTGAATCACGTCATTGGACTCATGCCTAGCCAATTACATTTGAAGACTAAATTTAGATCTAAAACCTGGTGATGAGTCCACCTCAAGCCTCAGTTCATTAGCCAGATCTTAGGCATCCAGGTTACTAAAACTGGATGCATGAATTTTAATCAGCTAAAATTATCTGTGATAGATATTACCATTGGAATCAACCCATCTAGACTACCTAGCAGAAAAAAGATTATGTACTTAACACAGTATAGAAAATGTTTACATTCTTACATTTTTAATAAAATATTTTGGTTTATTCTTTGTATTTTAAAGCAGTAAAATGATAAAAGAAGCCATTTAGGAATGTAAGACTTGCAGGATTTTCATTAATTAATAAGCTGGGATTTTTATCTAAAATTTGTTATATCTATGGATGACATCCAGAGAGGAGGTACGTTCAAAGTAATACGTAATTTTTAATGAATCTGTCAAAAATCAAGTATTAATATGAAAGTGCTTTAGGCTCCTAGTTCCATGTACTTCCTAGCTCATTAACCACTTTCTAAAGCTGGTATAGTGCTTATTGAGGCCTTCACACGGTGGAAACAAAATTGAGTTAGCTGACAGAGTTGATTTACTGTGGAACAATTTTATACCGTGTATTAAACAAATGAAGAAAAAGGGTTAAAATGCACTTTCTAGTGTTTTTCAGACCTACTCTAGTGCACAGCACTAGTAATTACTTGATTAAAATCAAATCTGACATGTTGATAATATTTTAATTAGTAATACTTCTATGACTTGCTGGGAGGTGGCATGCTAATTTTGGCTTGCATGTTGAGAGACTGGCTGGGAAGCAGATGGAGATAACTTGTAGAGCAGTCTCCCTCCTGCCTTCCATTTTTATGGTCTGTGGTAAAGTGAAGCTCCTTGGTAGGGCTGGAAAAGGTGGTATGAATTCCCATTCTCAGAAAATCATGACAAAACTTTGCCTTTCTGGTTTATCTTAGAATTTATCAGCACAGCAGAAATCTATGGAAGAGGTATATTGCTGAGAATGTTTATAGAATCATAGAATAGCATTATTTGGAAAGGACCATTAAAGATCATGTAGTCCAATGCCCCTGCAATGAACAAAGCATCTTCAACTACATCAGGTTGCTCAGAGGCCTGTCCAACCTGATCTTAAATGTTTATAGGGATGGAGAATCTACCACCTCTCTGGGCCACCTGTTCCAATTCTTCAACACCTCTCAAAAAAAATTAATTACATATAGCTAATCTAAATCTATCTTCTTTTAATTCAAAACTGTTGCCCCTTGTCCTATAGCAAAAGGCCCTGTTAAAAGGTTTTTTCCCCATCTTTCTCGTAAGCCCCCTTTAAATACTGAAAGGCAACAATATGATCTCCATACCTTCTGTTCTCCAGGCTGAACAATCTCAACTGTCTCAGACTTCTCATACAAGAGGAGTTCCAGCCATCTGTCAATGGCCCTCCTCAGAACCCACACCAACAGGTCCATGTCTTTCCTGTATTGAGGGTCCCAAAGCTGGATACAGCACTCCAGGTAGGATTTCTCAAGAGCAGAGCAGAGGGGCAGAATCCCTTCCCTTGCCCTGCTGGCCTCGCTGCTTTGGATGCAGCCCAGGATACAACTGACTTCCTCTGCTACAAGCACCCATTGCCAGCTCATGTTCAGATTTTCATCCACCAGCACTCCCAGATCCTTCTCCTGCAGTCCTGCAGGGCTGTTATCAATGCCTCTGTCCCCCAGCCTGTCCTGATACTTGAGTTGCCCTGATCCAGGTGCAGGATCTTGTACTTGGCCTTGTCGAAACTCATGAGATTCCCATGAGGCCTTCCTATGACAGAAGGCTAAGAGGCTTGGGATTGTTCAGCCTGGAAATGAGAAGGCTTTGGGGGGACACCACTTCTCCTGTCCTTGTTTTCAAGATCATTTAAGAGGTATGTTTATAAAGGTCTTGGCTAGATTTCATAGGTTTTCTCTGTCTCTGCTGAGGTATTAGGCTCATTCACCTCACTTCAGAGGTGAGATCTTTGCAGATGAAGTTTACTTTCAGCTTGTAAACTTCAAGCACAACACAGCAGGCTCATGACTCTATTATGAAATACCCCTATTACATCATGATAATTTTATTCTTTTGTCAGTTGGAATTATTTCCCACTTATTTTATGCATGTAAATTATTTTTCTTTAAACAATTTGTTTTCATTTGTTCCTCAAAGTGTATGAATGTCTTTTCCATGCCATACTATTCCCTTTAAATTTACATTCCTATTTGTAATAAATTGAGCAAATATTCATGAGCTGGCTCTTGCCTGTAGTTCTGTTAGAGGTAAATGACACAGTGGAAATATGTTTAATAGAATAAACCACTCTGTTTCCAAAAAGGACTGTTAGAAAATAACAGATATTTGAACATAAGCCAGTCTGGCTGAAAGTAACTAGATAGGAGGGCCAAATTAAATCCAACAATTGTATGAAGCTAAAAGAGTATCTAAGATTTTAATTAAGTAAGGAAAACAGTCATTTTGTCAGATTCAAAATAACTGGTAACTCCAGAGGCAAGTATAACAAAGGAATTGAGGTAAGTCAGTGATTCTCATTAGACTTCAGTTAAATTAGAGTTCCACAGCAATATAAGCTTTCAAGAACAGGCCTTAAATAATTGTTTTGCTGACATTAACTTTATACATTCTAGTTAGGTACTGAAGAGACTTTGCAGTGGCCTTCAGCATGGCCACACAGAGAAAGGAATTGCTCCTGCTCTGATGCCAGAACAGCAAAATTGTAGAGGTAAGCAAGGCAGTGGTGATAGAAGATGTCACTCTTAACAGTAGAATAACTTTTGACTGTGAGGGTTTTCCTCTGTATTGTGTGCTGAATCCTTGAGCAATTTGAGGGAACAGGCATGATATAATCTCATAAAAGCAATTGAATAGATAGAAAATGGAGTCTGCTCTGGTTAATTTTAGTAGGAAATGTCTGAAGAGAACAATGAACCACAGACAGAAAAGAATAATTTACTGCTATTTCAAAAGTGTTGCAGGAAAAAGAGTGCTACAGTAGAACTATTTCCTGTTAGAAGTTTTATATACTAACACAAAAGAAAACCTAAACTGAATTATTATTTTTATAGTTGATTTACTTAGTTATGAAGTTTAAAAATATACAATCAGATAAAATCTGCAAAATGTATTCTTGAAATGATGACTATGACAATACAGTTCAAAAATAAAGATGTCATAAAATTTGAATTAGGATGCCTATTTTCACTGTCGTCCTTGGAAAACGAGTTTGTTCATAACAGAGAGATTTTATTAAAAAAAAGCTACATAGCAAAAAAAGAGTTCAGTGTTCTATTAACAAACTCTGTATTGATTGACCTCTTAAAATTAGCCAAGTGCTATTCCAAAAAGAAAAAAGCCATCATGTAATAAGAATATTAATATACAGTAATTTTAACTATTTCTGTCTGATATAGTTGAGATGGATTTGTAGCTTCTCAGCTTCATTGATGCCTCCTTTATTACAACCATCAGTAACTTATTTTGAGAAGAATGAATCAAGTTAAAATTAAAACCACTTAAAATAAATAGAGTAAAATGGGACATAGGGAAGTAAACTTTCCATAAACATTTAAATAATAAACATTAGGGAAAAGTATCAATATTATTAATTTTTAATACAGCTACAGATACCTTGCCCATTTTACTGTTAAATAGAGAGAGCTGTTAAAGATACATAATAAATATATTCAATAAATAAACTAACACATTTATTATATAAACTATATTAAATCTATTACATATGTTATTATTTATATGTTTGATAATTGATATTTAAATATATTTATGAATATATGTATGTATCTGTATGCACATATAAACACATATATATGTACAACATATATATATATATCTCAAATATATTAGCACACAAGAAGCCAATTATTTCTGACACAAATACTTGTGGAAGGACTTAAAGAGAGCAGTTGTATCTCAGACACTGTAAATGCCACAGAAGGACTTTGCCATGAGACAAGCACAGAAGGGATGTGCTGTGGATGTGCAACACGATGGTGCTGATTCCAGGCCTGGCAGAGGCAAGATCTGGGTAGCACATCCTGGGTACTGCATCTGGATAAAAATTCCCACTGTGGCAATTTGTAAAGCAACTTCTTGCACACACATCACTGGTCAAACAAAGGTCACCCCAAGTTATAGGACAGATGACATCTTTCCCCCCCCTCCCCCCCCAAATATGTCTTTGTGGATACCTGGAACTTGGACTGTGGATACCTGGAACTTGGACTGTAAATTAAGCCACATTGACAAGAATTGAGATAAGGTGAAGGGGATACTATTGTCCAGGAGTTAAGGGGGTGGTTAACAAACCTGGGGGAGAAGAATATACCACTGATAATGGACAAAAGAATGAGAAAGAAAAGCCAACTCAGCAACTGTGCTAAAATCAGCTCAGAATGGGTAAAAGGTAATTCCAGCAGGGGGAGACCACAATCAACAACCACTGACTCAGGAAACCCAGGGACTCAAAAGAAAAGACTGAGCATGTGGATTGATTAACATTAGAGTTGGGGGAATAATTTAACTAATAGAGTAAGGGAACTATGTAGGCAATGAGCATTAATTCCTCTGTTAACTAAAATCTATAAATAGTGAAAAGTTTTGAACAACCTTGGAACCCCCCACCACTGAGAAGCCCAGCATGATGAAACACCAGTGGGACACCACTAGATCCATGGATGGTGACTATTTTCTGCTCAATCCATCTGTCCCTCTCCCCCTGAAACTTTTCTATTTCTTTCTATCTCTCTACCTCACATATTTTTGTTCAATAAAATTCATACTATTGACTTCATCATATGGTCTCATTTGCACTTTAATTCAGGCAGAGGCATTTCTCAGTAAATGGATCTTAACAACTTGATCACTGAATTTTCTTGCCCTGTTACATCTAACACTACTGAAAGCATTCATTTTTTTCTGGAATTACCAATGAACATTAAAAGACCAGGTGATAGTTTACTGTAGGTCTATTTGCACTTCTCATAAAGAGCAAATTCTTGGAAAGAGTATTTAAGATTGTTTAACTGCAGCATAGTGTGTATTTTCTAAATGTCTTGGGGACAGAACAATATAGTTTTTATATTAGATGCATCTAAAGAAATAATGAAATAAGAAAAAAGGACAAAATATAAGAAAAAATTAAACTTCTTGGATAGGAAGGAGAAAACAGCCAATAATAATGTCAAATAGTACAGCAAAAGGAAATTCAAAATCCTGTACCTGGGAAGAAATAAGTCCATGCTGGGGCTGGACAACTGGAAAGCCTCTGGGGAAGAGAAAAGTCTGATGAACAGAAAATTGAAAATTAGGCAGCAATGGTCTATTGCAGAAAAAGAGGCCAGCAATCTCCCAGGCTCCAATTTAGGAAGAACACTGTCAGGAGGTTGTGGGAGTTAATTCTTCCCCCTAACTCTGCACTGGAGAGGCCACCTCTGGATTGGTGTGTCCAGGTCTGAGCTTCTCAGCAGAAAGGAGACACAGACATAGTGGAGTAAATCTTGAATGGATCGTGAATCATTAAGGACTTCAATTGTCTGGCACGTGAGGAGAGGCTGAAAGAGCAGGGACTGTTCAGCTCAGAGAAGAGAAGGCTTGGGGAAATCTTACCAATGTGTCTAAATACCTGGTGGGATATACCCTGCTGGGGGAGTGAAGAAAAACACCATCTCTCAGTGATATTCAGTGAATGGACAAGGTATAAGTTTATATACAAGAAATCATGCGTAAGCACAAGGAAAAGTGTTTTTTACTGTAAAATTGTCAAACGCTGAACCAAGTTTCCCAGAGAGGTTGTGGATACTCCCTCTTTGGGACATCGATAACTCAGCTTGACACAGCCCTAAGTAGCCTACTGTAATTGATCCTGCTCTTAACAGAAACACTGAACTAGAATTTCAGAGGTTCTTTCTTACCTGAACAATTCTATGATACTGTGGTGTACAATTACATTATGAGGAGCACTAATTTCCATTGATTTCAGCAGCTTCTCTAGCTATGCCTTAATACATTGTTCAAATGGTTGAGATGAGATTGATGAGACTGATATCAATCTCTTTAGAGACTGATAATCTCTAGAAACTTGTTTTAGTTCCTATTTCCTTGATTTTATAATTTTCTTTTGTCTACAAAGCTGCAAAATGAAAATGTATTTTGGTTGTACACTTTGAAAAACTGAGAATATTAGTACCCTTTCCTCTTTTCAAAAGGGCTCGGTACCCAATGCCAAGTCACACTGTGATTTTTTTACTTAGATGAAATTCATGCTGAGCATTCTCAGTTTGCCAAAACGCTCAAGAACTTTCACAACAAATGCAATGTAAGCCGTAACTAAAAGAATTGTGACTGTGTTGTCAGTTTGATGAAATAGAGATAAAAACAGTGGTAATGCCCAGTGTTTGTAATTGCCCATTGTGTCTTTGTTGCAGAACTTTTGAGCAAACTGAAATACAATCTTCCTCTGTCTTACACACTAATTTAAGGCTATGTGACTTTGCTGTCACAGTGACACAAATGAAATTAAATTGCTGAAATGGTCTTCTTTGCCTCAAATAGAAAATAGAGAAGTATATATATATATATGAATCTTTCTTTTCTATTTCATATGAAATGAAAAATAAAATTTATTTATTTATTTTTTAATGTTTTGTAGCCTAAGAAAACTGTCTGGCATGCACCCTTGGAATAGTATGACAAAACATACCTACAGCTTTTTTTTCAGAAAAAAACCCCAAAGCTTACCTGTTATTGGATTGAGAATATTCTTGTTTTAAATCTTTTTTCAAGATAAAGCTATTATTTATACTTCAAATGAGAAACTCTGGAAATGGAGTTACTGATATTACAGGAATCTAATAAAACTCAAGATTTTAATATGAAAATTCATTTATGTTAAGTTTGGGTCTTGTTTAAATTAAATGCAAACTTGTTTTCATTGTCCCCTTCCACCTCCCAAAACCCCTGAAAATCCAAAATAATTAAACAGCTAAAAAATATAGTACTGACACAACTTGTCTGAAATGTCATCTATTGTGTAGATGCTGGAGACATGCAGTGCAGTTGACATTCTTGCCAATTTCCTGGCTATAAAGACATAATTTCAACTGTGCCTGGTATACTTCAACCTCAAGGGTGTCAAAAGGTCTTGGAACATAGTTTGTTGATTCAAGTATCTATAATGCTCTTTTTTTATCCAAGCTAATAATTCAGATTAACTTTAAGGAATTGGCACTTCTAGAAATAATTAATCTTATCATAAAATGTATTTTAGCAACTGATCATCCATTTGAGTTCTGTTCCTGACTGTGTGCCTCAACTGTGAGGAGTCAAATATTACCAGCTCAAGAAGATACTATGCTGAACATAACAACATGAGGAAAAGGCCCAGGTTTCCTAGTAAGAACTAAAAGTTCTGGAGGAACTCGATTGACAGCCATTGGGGTCACCCCAATAATTTTTTACAGTATCAGTGACAATGGCAGTTGCAAATTTGTGAAAAATGAAGACTGTTAAATCACTGCTGAAACTGAACTGCTTAGAACAGTTTTGCCCAGAAGGCAGAAACATGGTTATACCTAATGTTTTTGAGACAGTCTTTAGAGCTTCCACAATTACTATTTTATGTGAAACGTGCCTAAAAACATCTGATTGCACAAGCTGTGACATTTTTATCATCTGTTCTTTGCATTTATTATTTGCTTGGCAGACATTTAAAGCTAACATTGGTATCCATCTATGCTGTGAAATATATATGGCAAATCCTGAGGTTAAATAGACATAAATATAACCTCTTTACATGAGTCTCAGAAAACAAAGCAAGGATAAGCCCACACAGGCACAATATATGTAAGGACCAGCCAAAAGAGATACTGTAGAAAAAAAGAAACAGAGCAAGAGAAAAGGCATACCAGAAGGACCAGTCATGCTGACTGTGCTTTCAGAACCTGACGAAAGTTGCAAATGTTACAAAACTGAGTGGCACTGGCAGTATGACAGAACTTTGGAACATTATTCATGGAAAATAGGGTGAAACAATTGAATTCTTCAAAAAGGAAGATAGTTCACTGTACTAAAAGGCTCTGGCTTGTGAAATGTCAGTGTTTTCTTGAAATTTGGTGTCCATGAGTTGAGGAAAACAAGGACTGTACATGTCCTGAGTATCACTGAGTAGCAAAAACAAAACTAAAACATAACCATGAAGCACAGAAAGATGTACTCTGCCATTTAATATGCTGAAGGTGATCCTGGTGGATCACTGGTTGCACCAAGAGAAGAGGTATTCCACAGCTCCTATATCATATCAATCAACCCTCTGATGATGTCTAATTTATCCCAGCACATAGGTAACAGCTCTGGGTGGATTGAGAAAGTCTGGACCTTCAGTTCTTTCAGCAAAATCAGCCATACCAACAGCTCCATCAGGAAAACTAGGGAACATAAAAGTAACATAGGATGTCAAAACAACATGTCAGCAGATATGCAGGCTGCTGTGTTCTTTACTAGTTTCAGTTACCAGGCTGATTTAATTCCCTGAAAAGCTCATTACCATACTCTAGTTTGGAGTATTTAAATTACCATCATGTAATTGATTAAAAAGGAAAACACACATCTTATCAAGTTATAGTAAACACAGGAATTTCACAATTCCCTAAAAATCACCTTATCAATAAGTCCATTAAAGCATAATGCAGGAAAACAACAAAAAAACCCTCCAACCAACAATCCCCCTCCCCCCCAAAACCTAAGTGACCTAATGGATATCCCCCTTAGCACTTCAAAGACAATCTTTAAAGCTATTCAGATTGCTTTTTTCTCACTTCATACACCAGGCACGATGCCTCAATTTATAATCAGTTTTGTCAACTATTTATAGTCAGCTAGGAATTATTCAAAGTGTCCTCATTAAATGTTTACCCATCATCTCTGTTAAATATGCTTCCTTTTCCCCGTATTAATAGAAGTATTTGACATCATCTCAGTATTTTGAGAAATGCAAAGCAATTTGCAATGAGAGCAAAAATACTGAAATCAAGACAGGAACTCAGATATCATTAGCTTTCTTTTAAAAATGAAATTAATATTTTTCCATCATGTAGATAAGTTTTTATTATTCATAGAACCACAGAATTGCTAAGGTTGGAAAGGACCTCGAAGAATATCAAGCACAACCATTAACCCAGCACTGCCCCAAGTCCACCACTATACAATGTTGCTAAGCTCTACAGCTACAGGTCTTTTAAGTATTTGCAGGAATGGGGACTCAGACACTTCCCTGGGAAGCCTGTTCCAACACTTGGGAACTGTTTTGGGGTAGAAACTTTTCCTAATATCCAATCTAAATCTCCCCTGGCACAATTTGAGGCCTCTTATTTAATCTCATCATGTCACTTGCTACCTGGGAGAAGACACCAAGCCCCATATCTCCACATTGGTCAGAACTTGATGCTAATAATGGCAAAGTTGTGAGTTCAATACCCATGTGGGCCATTCACTTAAAAGTTGGACTCCATGATCCTTGTGGGTCCCTTCCAACTCAGGATGTTCTGTGGTTCTGAATTCTGTGATTCTGCACCTTCTTCCCAGTTGCGGTAGAATGGAATAACATCTCCCTGAGCCTCCTTTTCTCTGGCTAAACAACCCCAGCTCTCTCAGCTGCTCCTCATAAGGCTTGTCCTTCAGACTCTTCACCAGCATCATTGCCCTTTTTAGACACACTCCAGCACCTCAATGTTTTATTGTTGTGAGGGGCCCAAAGCAGAACACAGTTCCTTACGTCCCCATAATTCAAAAACTCTATTTTCATTATTTCTATGCCAAACGTGGCCTTCAGCCATCACATCACTCACCAGTTCTTGTCTTTCCACAAAGAGCAGGTCCAGTGAGGCACCTCCCCTGGTTGATTCATTCACCAGATGTGTCTGCAAGTTACCTTCTCTAGGGAAGCAATTTTGATGCAGGCTGTAGGAAACTTAGCCTCAGCAACATCCCCAATTTAGATGAACTTTTATGCTTGTTATTGTTCAGTTTCACTTGCAAAACTTTGTGCCTGTGAAGTCATGGGCCATCTGCTGTGCTGGGCAGGAATTTATCACTATTGCCCCCAATCACTTGAGTCAACACATTCAACCAGGTGGAGAAAAGATAGGGAATCCTCCATATCATGCATCCTGTCTGCCTGTCTGGCCTGTCCCAGGGAAGGTAGAGTGTGATTCCAGTAGTCTACCTTTCAGAATCTCTGATGCTCCTCATCTTAGTCACATCCTCCTTGATACCCATTACTAAGCAGAGAATTTCCTCTGTGCCAGGACACTCATTCCACAGGTGTGCTCAGTGCTGCATGTCCAGTATAGGTCACATCCTGGCAGCTGAGACCGGGTTGTGCAGCATGCTCCCACCGGAGCTCTGTCTGGGCTGCTGCATCAGTCGCGGGTAGGTACAGAGCTTGGAGAGGCCATGGCTTTGTGATGGGCAGATGCCATTGCACACACCCTTCCTTGTGTGCCCTTCCATGTGAACTGCCACACAAATGGCTGTACAATGCCCTGGCTTACGCACCCTGCCTGTTTTCCCACCCCGTTCATGGCACTCCTTGCTGCTAGTGCCCCCTAAGTGTTCTTTTGTAAATGGGGAGGCCTGGCCACCATTGCTTCTGGCCCTGCATGGATCTCTCATCTGCAGTTGCACAAGCTGCAGGCTCCCAGTGGCTTTCTTGCTGCTCCTGGGGTTGCTTCAGTTCAGGAACTCCCCTGTCCACTGTGCTAGAGTGCTCTGCTGTGGGTCATGCTTGCACTGGAGCTGCTTGTGTTGGCAACTGGGTAACTAATGTTACAAAGAAAGGTTACTCATATTTTTATACTTAACATGCAGATGATACTTACATGTAGTAAATGTGGTAGGTATGTAAAGTAAAATTTAGCCTTTTTTTTCATCAAACAGAAATCTGCTAATATGGAGCAAGACCACACCTAGCAGGGAAATGTTACCAAATAATAATAAAAAAAAATCAGCAGCTGGACAATGGTATATTTAATAGGAGTAATATACACCTTTCTTTCACTAGATTCTATTAACATTTTTCCTTTCACGTGTTGTCATCCTTAAAAACCCTACCTGGATATATTATTAGCAAACACATTGAGATAAAGCATCGTTTGAAACAGAATATAATTGTATTTATGGAAAAGCTTGAAATAAAAGAAACTGGTAACAAATCTGCCATTTTTCCTTCTTTGTCCTTCCTGGGTAAGGCTCTGCTTTTTCCTTAGTTCTGAGTTCAGAGACTCTTGGGGTCTAACTGTACTGCAACAAAGTCAACCCCCAGGAAGATTTCTTTTACCCTTTTTTTTTTTTTGGATTTGTTTTGTTTCCTGACTTTTTTCTCTCTGTCTTTGTGTGATTCCACATTACCTTCATCTCATCTAACTTTCCAGATTTCTCCAAACTACTCATGATAATTTGGCTACAGAAAAATAGCAATCCCTTTTTTCTTCTACGCAATTTCACTTAATTTAGAAAATACTATCCAACAATAAGGTAAACAGGTGGTTGCCTTTTTTGGTGTTCTGCCATATGCTTTGAACAGAAGAAAAATAAAAAAGCACACAGAGTAAACACCAAAGAAATTAAACAGTTACATCACACACCTCAGTTTGGAAATTCTTATCAGACTATGTGTAGGAATATGAATTAAATCTTTCATTAAAATAGCTGCAGTAACATCCTTCCCCCAAAGCCCTTAATAACCTTTCTAGTAAAATATGTGGTAAAACTAAAAGTATTAAAAAAACAAACAACAAAAAAACCCCCACCAAAACAAAAATTAATAGAAATAAGAGAAGTGTGGCTGATGAATCCAAATATTTAAACTCTTTAAATATTTGTACTTTCTTTTGAAGATTTTAATTTATATGAAACATAATTATGCCATTAATTCGTTTTCTATGGTGTAAAATCCTCCATCATTACCACAATAATAAAACCTTTAAGCCTAAAAAAATTGTAGATGGTAAGGTGAATTCCGTCTGTCTGTAGACAGAATATTAAGCACTCTAATGCTATTTTTCCTGTTATATTTAAGAGGTTTGATACACTTGTTGGAATTAGATTTAAGATCCAATGGATTGTAGTCTCTTGCATTATTGTATTCTTTGTAACAGGCACAGAACTGTCTCAAATGTTTCCTGCCATTCAATTAGTGTAGCTGCAAAGAAAGATGTTCCATGAGAACTTTGTCTACATCTCCAAACTGATGCAGTTGTGAATCAATTCAGTGGTGAAACAATTTATAAAAAAAAAGTAGGAAGAGAAATGATTTTTTTTGTCTGTTTAGATTGAAGCCTGAGCATGTGTATGAATTTAGGCAACTTGATAAAATAATAATGTAGTGATAAACTTTTCAAAAACTTACTTAGCTCTTTCTAAACCTGAAAGTCTCCTATGCAGAAATATGCTTCTAAATGTTTCCCAGAAATTCATGACAACTGGTGACCCAAGCTGAAGCCAAGTTTATTCTCAGACCAGCGATCTCTACAGATAAATTTTGTAATGGACAGAATTGGAAATAATACACATTTTCAGAGTCTATACGGGAAACAACCTTCAGGTTGCCTCTTCTGTACTTCAGAGAGCCAGATGAAAAATCCAGGTTTCCTCATGTAAGAAATTAATCAGTAGCTTAATATGTATTACAGGTGAGGACGAAATTTTGGTCAAATTCCCTAATCCCTCTGTATTAGTGGGAACTTGCATGTAGAGCTGGGAGACTTTGCAAAGCCAGAAAACAAAATGATCAAGCAATCACGTTGATATCACGTGGATCACTATTTAATGTTTCAAAAGTAAATGGAAGGGATTTCTCCCTTCTCTCCAGAAGTCTATTTATTAAGAGGTAAGCTGCTTATTGGGGAAAGACCCTTTCTCATGTGCTGTATGTTGGAAAAAAAGAAAAAAAAAAAAAGAAAAAAAAAAGAGGGGAAAAAACTCTTCCATTTTGAATGCAAACTCATGGAATCTAACTGGCTGGCTGTGTGTTTGTGAGTAAATATGAAAAACTGAATTCTTGAACTTTCAAGGGGAAGCCTGATACTTGCTAGCTGTCCCTGGTATGATCTTGCCGCAAATTTTGTCAACACTTGGATTCAACAGACGTGAATCCTCCATTTAATAGAGACAGGAGACGAAAACCCCAGAAATTACAAAACTGAGAACATTTGTTCGTGCACACTGTTGATTTTCTTTGTGAAAACCAGGAACTTGATGTTCCACAAAGAAAGTGCTACAAAAAATAAGGAATTCTGAAACAAAGAGGTGGCTGAGGAAAGAAGAAAGAAATCCAGAAAGAGTAAGGGGAAGATCCTAGCTGTAGGAAAGCTCTCAAAATTGCAGGAAGGTCCTGGAGATGGGAGGAGAGCATGGAGGAGGCAAATGCCTGACCTTAGCTAGTGATGCCCAAGACTGGTAACTACTAGCAGCTTCATAGCAGGAAGCAGCACAACTTTATGCCTGACCTTCCCACAGTAGCAAAGATGTTCCTGCAGGAAAAGGAAGCCAACATCTAGTGAACTGCTTTATGATCTCCAAGGTCTTTTTCAACCTAAATGATTCTATGACTCTATAAACTTATGATTCTATGACTCTATAAACTTAATATTGTGAGTAAGTGAGGGAGATAAACAAGCAGAATACAAGTTCTAACTTCTTTTGTTTATTTTCTATAATAAATTTGCTTGACTAAATAAAGATTTGTTAGCTCAGGGACTCATCCCATACCTTCTGCCATCCATACTGGTCTCCAAATCACAATCTTTTTATTTTATATTCACAGTCTATTTATTTTGTATTTGGCAAATACATACCAGTATACAAATATTAAACTGGAAAGGTGCAAGACCTCTATTGGTGTATCCAAAGTCTTCATAACTAAGTCTTTATTTGAATGCTTTAGAATAATTTTGTCTATCCTTTTTGAATTGGACTGGCAACTGTTGTTGCTTTTGGGAGGGATTGGTAAAAGGTGAAATATTTGTTCTCTTTCTATCCCACTCTAAAACAAGGAGCTGAGAAATTATTCACTTCTAATTGCTACTTAAGAAGAAGACTTTTGTGAAATTCCTGAGTAGGAACAGGTTGCCACTCCTGACTTTAAATTAACTATTCCCATCTGTTCCCCAGAATATCACAACAGGAATGACAATAACTCGTATGGACTCAATGCACAAGTAATCCCATAGCGGACCGGCATACTGTGATTTTCTGCAGACAATTGAAATGCCTAGTGTCTGACTTGCTGCTTACAATTTAGGAACTAGAAATTATTTTTATTTCTTTCTGCACAGTGGATGATATAGGAAAACTACTTGCCTAAAGAGAAGTTATTGTCCAAATTGTAGCAATTGAGTTAAATAAATGCTATCAGGAACTTTCTCCCTCATCCACCATCATTCCTCTTCATAGAAAAATCTGTGAAGCATAATTCTGGGCATAATATCTATAGAGAATTGGTTTTTATTATTTCTTTGTTGTTGCTGATGTCTTGCAATCAAATAGTCAAATGTTTATTTGAGAACAGAACAAGTAATACACACACACCAAACACAGAATGTCACCACTCCTCTGACATAATTACATGGTAGAAAAAGATCTAATCTCCTCTTCTCAACTTTGATGGTCCTAAAATATTCCTAATATTCATCTCCTTCCCCATCCTCACCCAGTATTTTCTAGGGTTAAAACAGGTGTCTGCTGTCACTGTTGTTATTAAGGGTTTATTCTGACCGATAGAGAAAAGGCAGCAGGGGTAGTAATACAGCTATCTCACAACCCCAGCAATGTAATTTCAGAATTTTTTGAAAGTACCGTCTTTTCTTGACACTTCTCAGAAGACTGCTGAGGAGAAATGCTCATTTACTAAAGTGATTGAAAAACACTGTCACTCCAAATCAACACAGCCATTTAATGAAAATGGGATTTTCAGTAATATAATAGATGCTGCCAAAGCAGTGATCAAAGAGAGAAGAAAGGGAGTGAACTAAAGAACACAAGCTGTTAGAAATTTCAACTGTGTTTTGCTAAGCTGTCTGCCACAAGATGATATCTGCCCTGTTGAATAATTTCCTTCACCAGCTCCAGCTACTTGAAAATGTCTCCAGTTTTTTTTCACAGACCACATATTGGCAAATAAGGTGAAAGTTTTAATTTCTGTCATGTTAAAATGAGTCATTAATACAGAAACATTTTTAAAGTTGCTTTCACTGAAACTGTTGTTCAGATGATGTCCAAGGAACATCTTTTGGTTTTTGTCTCTTATTTTTTTCTTTCTGAAACTAGTGCTCCATCTTCCAGGTTCATTAATTACTATGAGATTTACCTTTAGGTTTATACAATAAATAGCTGGTTATGTGTCTAACCTTTTCTTCTACAGTTTTTTATGATCAGGTCCAGTATTTCAAAATTTTTTTTGTCCTGATTGAGAATGAAAATCTGAAATATGCATTTATTTGATGAAGTAACTTTACATGATGGAACTCCATTCCTTAGACTACTACTGAAACTAGCTCATGGGGAAACATTTAAAGCCGTAACAAAACTATCCAGAATTACAACAACTGTAATAATAGGAGTCTGGTGATTCAAGTAAAAAAAAAAAATATTTTGGGGTTAATCCAAGTGTTTTTTCTCACTGTGAAATAAAACATTTTATTAATTTACTCAATTCTCTAATGAAAATTGTTTTACATGAAAATTAAAATGCTACTTTCTTTTTCCTTTTAATCCATCATTTCTGCCAGTTACTTCTTTCTTGACTCTCACTTGATTACAATCCAAACTCAGGAACACTTCTGGCTGACCAACAGTGCAGGTTTCAAAGAATAGTTCACCCACTAAGTCTTCATTGATCTTAAATATTAAATGCTAGTATACTTCTAAAGGAAGTCTTATATTCCAGGGCTGATGAAATGTCTCTTAAAATCAAGGAGGGAGGCCTAACATAGAAACACTGTACTCCAATCTGTTAACTAAAACATTATTTCATCTTGCTTTTGAAAATTCTAGTTCAGACTGCTTAGTATTTAGATACTCTCAGCAAACTGTTTTCACTCAAATTTGTGACTTAAATTTTATCACATTAGTAGAGTGTGTTGATTTTCCCTTTGAAAAACAGCAATGGTCTGAGGGGGAAAAGGCTTTTAAAAAGGTACTTTTGTTCTCTGCACTTTTCTTCTGTTATGCACAAGTAATTCCATTAAGTCTGTCACACTATGGTGAAACCTAAGTAAAATAATGTTTTTTTTAGAATTTAAGAAATATAATCAGAAGCACTTTTTTTTTTTTCCAAAACACATACGTGCCATTTATTTCTACACGTGTCACAGCTAAATCAGTGATCAAAACCAATGATCAATTTATATTTGTTAGAAAACTTTCAGGGGAGACAGGATGAGAAAATACTCAAACACAGTATTTTCCATCACATTCTGTCATTCTAACTTCCTAGAAAATCTGGCTTACACATACATAATTGATGCCCATCTTTGCAGGTGATAAAATCTCTTCTAACATCTTCAAGGTTGTATGCATAATTGAAACTGAAGACTCTGCTCAGCCAACTTCATGGCAATCTTATCAGGAACAAGAGGCATCTATGAAGTGTAAGGAGAGGGGGGAAAAAAGGATTCTCAAGTTCTTAAAATAAGTTTTTTTTCTCTCTGTGTCAAAAAATGTAAATGCTTCAGGCAGTATCATTATTCCTACTCAGAATTTTTCTAGGTTTCCTAGATGGAATTTTTGCCCCTGTCACAAACACATTTGCAATCATGTTAACATCTAAAAAAATCTCAGTATTAAGCTATGAAAAAACCAATGTCTCTTCTATAAATGTAGTTCATTCTAAAGATGCTGAATCACAAATATCTTCTTCCCTCCGTTTGTATTCCTGTCCCTTTTTCATTATTTTCTGACCATGATTTGTAAAGATATTATTGTTTCTTCATTTAAATCCCTACTTCCTCATCTAACTCACTTCTGCTACAACATCTACAAGTTTTGAATCTTTAAAAAATGTTAAAAGCAATAAAACTTAAATGACTTCTCCTCAATATATATTAGCTTTTTTATCTGTTTTATGGCTTGTAATTTTCAGGGTGTTTGGATGAAACTCATCCTGTTTCATTATTATCACAGCAGGACGCTGTGAATATGTAGTTTTGATTTTTTGTCTGATTCTCTTTAATCTGTCTCCAGTTGCCCCTCATATCTTCCACCCTGTGATATAGTGTCTATTGATAATCCTTAATAGTCAACACATCCCTTTTGTTCTCCATAATACCTGGAGACAGAATACTAAGAAGTAACTTCATTTCTGTCAGAAAAATGTCATTGTTTTAAATCTGATAATGTAGAAAAAACAGATGTTATCAAAGTCCTTTAAATTAGTAGCTTGCCGCTCAGTAGCTGATGATTTACATCAGAAGATTCCGCTTCCAAGTGGTTAAAAATTAGGTCTATTGGAAATAGAAAATAAGTCAGGAAATACCCATTTTTTCTAAACTCCCCCAAATAAGTAATGAAAAAAGATTGTCAGTTTTGAAAAAGTAATTTTGAAAGGAATGGTGCTGGAAAAGTCTTTTATGACTGGTGTAGCCAAGGGTGTATCACTGAATGGCCCCATATTGCAAGGAAACAGCTGTTAAAAAGCCTTTAATTCAGACTGCAAGTGTAAGGACTTAGGATGTACTGAATTTTCTCTTCCCTTTGCTCCCCCTGACTGCACCTGATGTCAGTTTTATGTTGGAATAATCTTGTGATATCTTCCTGGATAAAATTTTTCAGTCTCCAAACTGAAAAAAAATGAAAAATATGATCAAACCATTTGTTATCCATTTGTTTCTACATTACTAATGACCCAGGACATTAGTCAAATATACACAGTCCAACTGCTCATTTTACTGCTTGGAATGGTAGTTACAGTCCAATGCCATATCTGGTATGTTGGCTTGTCAGCTCTAGACTGCAATCCGTTTTTCTCATGAGTTACAGATTAGCTGATTAAAGCCGATGCAGCAGCATGAAGACAAAAGCCAATCCTTTAATAAATAAATGAACTTAAAAAAAAAAAAAAGTCTCGTGAATCTTTTGATTCATTCTTTCTACTTGCCTCCTCCCCTGGGGCTGTATATTTTATTCTTCACCTTTTGGTAAATATTTCTTGCTCTGGAGTTTATGTCTACTCTCTGTAGATTCCCAATTTGCAGTAAACTTCAGTGGGCTTCATCATTAGTTGTCTCTAACTTGCTGCAACAGGGCTTTTTCCTCATGACAGTAGTTTTCTGTGTTTCTGTTTCTATATTACAGTTAGAGCATGAAGGGAAGGCTGTGGTGCACTACTGCAAAAGCAGGAGTGAAGTATCTGTGCTCTGGGTATGTGCATCTTTTTGAAATCAGTGCATATTTAAAAAATGAAAGGGAATCTAACTCCTCAGGGAATTAGAATAGTCAGAATGATAAGCACTGGGATACCTAAACCCAGAAAACAACAAAATACCAGAGGCTAATGCAGAGAATCTGCTCCTGAAATAAACAAAGATATCCAAGTGAAAATTATAAAGAGAGAATAGAATAGAATTACACTACCATAAACAGGAAAGGGTCAAAATTAGCCATATCTAGTAGCAGGATCACAATTTCTCTTAAATAGTTTCACCTAGATTTTCAGTGGATTCTAATTAAGATGAAATGTTCAGATTGGTATTTTTGTAAGTTTACAAACTACAGGATTTACATGGAAATCTGTACATAACATTTCAAATTTTAAAAAAATTAGAGAACTGTTGTAAAACTCAATTTTAATAAAATAGAAACCTTAATTTAAAAAGTCTGGGATGAAAATAAACATACAGACTTAAAATTTTCCAGGTTTACTATTCAGTGAGAGGATTGGTAGTTATTTCTTGCCTTTTAATCTTTTTTTAAATTTTCTCTAACAGCACCCTTGCTACTTTAAGGGTTTCTTCAGCAGTGAATATTAATTACAAAAATTACTGCTAATTTAGTAGGTTAAAAAGACTAGTGCATAAATGAGTTCATTTAAACATTCAGTAGGGTTTCTAGAGAATTTTCAATCAAAACTATTATGCAAATTTGCATCCATTATTTGCTTGATTTTTGCTTACTTTTCCCTTTTGTAACAATTACTTCCTCTGCCAAGTGTGTCAACACTGAAATCTGAAGATCTTTTTTCAAGCTCTCCACAAACAAAAGCAGAATGAAGGTAACAGTTTCCTAACATTCCCAGGTGCTAGGAGGGAGTATTCAGTGGGAAGAGTTGTTTGTTCATTTATGTGGCTGGATCAAGGGAGAATGAAAAATAGGGATTCTCTATGTGTTCCTTCTATACTGCATTTTAAAATTAAAGCACCTACAAATACTAAGGAGGAGACTTAATGAAATTCATCAAGGCAGAACAATAAATATATATGTATGTACAAATACATATATAAAAATTCATATACATAACCAGACTTGTGATCACACACAGATTCATAAATTAAGTAAACTTGCTCTGCTGCTGCCTGAGCTTGCTTGACAGGCATCAATCAATTTTAAAGTATTGAGTTTAGTTAAAAGAAGTGCCACTGATCTCGTGCATGTCTCATAACTGGATAACTCAGGAAGCGCTGAGAACTTTATGTGACCTGTAAAGAAGTCTATGTTAGGACAAGATATAGATTTATTCTATAAACTCAATTTCTGTATATATTCTGCACCTGTTTTTGAAATAATATGTTCCTCTTGGAAGAAAGTTCATGGTGTTAGCATAGGGATTGTGAAGTTTCAGAGAAACTCTGATAAGAGTACTACAGTGGCAGAAGGCATAAATATCACAAGCAATAAAGAATAAATATTTTAAAAAAATTTTAATCATTACTCCACATATTACTATTTCTTACCTAATTTTTATAATTTTAAGAGAGAAAAAGAATGTATTCTGTACAAATAATATGCTCAGAATTTCTCATCAATCTTGGTGTCTTTAAAATTCTGAAAATTTATTTTCTGGCACATTTTGCTTTTAAGAACAAGAAAATCTTTTTAAGTCAGGTTTAATTACTGAATTTTAAGTAATATTTCTTTTCTTTCTTTTCTGATCAGCAAACTTCATTTCACTCAAATTGTGTACTTCAAGCCCAAAAGCACTAACTTCCCTCATATCACTGTATATGATAGGAAAGTCCAGTAGGTAATTCAGAAGAAGAGAATAATTTTAGATTATTTTTTATATTACATCTGACTCTTTGCAAGTACTATGGAGACAGTTTTATGAAGTCATCTTGTACAGGATAAAATTAGCTTTTGTGAATCCATCTTTTATCTCTGCTCCCTTGGCTTCACCTGTGGTTTTTGTCTTCTCTCAGTTCCTTTTTCCTGGGAGTTCTCTCCTACAGTAGGTCAGGTTAAATTCCACCTATTCTTTAATAGCCATCAGAAACTTTCAGTATCTTCCTCTGCTACTCATGAAACTTTAAATCAAGGAAAACCAAAAAAGTACTTCAAACAGATCTCTTTCTGTCTCTACTTGCAGAGATGTGAGAGAAATGAAGTTGCTTTCTGCTCCTCTGATATCTGATAACCATAAGAAGGAACATAAGGAATATGTTTTTTTTTTTCTTCCTTAAAATTAATCAATCTTTCTTTGAGAACATAGAAGGTCTGTGTCTGTCAGCCTTATTTTTACTGATGTGGTGAGAAATATTGGATTTCTAGCTTAGACATAATTATATTCTTAGCAGGTAACTTGGTTTGAGCCTCTCTCCTTTGATTCTGGGTCTCCTATATCATTAACCTTTACTAATTGTGCTCTGGAGTTCTGTACAGAGTCCTTGACATTGCCATTGTTTTCCATATATTTTCACTTGTGTCACAAATGAATGATTTGGTTGGCTAAAGAATCACTATCAGAGGTATTAGCAAAAGTGGTTTTAATATGATGTTGAGGGCATCCATCACAACTTGCCTAATTTCAGATAGTGTCATAGAAAAATACTCTACCTTTGTGTAGGGGGAGAAAAGGAGAATTAAAAATACCAGGGTGTTTCTGAAAATTTTGCAAAGTTTATATTCTGCTTGGACCTGATCATTGACCTGGAGGCCAGGCTGTGCAGACTGACTGGGTTTGTGGTCAGACTGCTTGTGCTTAACCCCTTCTTGAGCAGCTGGGCTACACGCGCAGCACATGGTCCTGAGTCTCCTTGAGTCCTCCACAGTGCCAAAAACATGTTTGCTTTTTTATTTCACAGCATCTAAAATAGTATGATTGTGTCACCATAGTGGTGACTGTAAGAGGAGCGTTTTTCTAACTTCAAAAGAGCAGTGTGACAACACATGGGGGAGTTTTGGGGTTCAAAGTCTGCTGTAACTGTGCACGACAGCTCAGAAAGTTGGATGGGGCCAAGTCCCAGCTAAGATTCATCTATATTTCACAATGGAGCTGCCCTCAGAGTAGCCCATTCGCAGAACCAAGAACATATTTTAGAGGGAAAATCCTGACTGACTTCAAAGTAGTGAACTTGCATTTATACAGCATAAATGGTGAGGCTACCAAGACCCAGAGATGAACTAACTAGGGAGCTATTAATTAGCAGTATGAAACATCTACCGAGAAAGAGGAAAAACACTTGTAGTATACAGCAAGAAAGATAAAAGATACAAAGAGAGCAAGAGATCTTTATTTCTGATGGATTTGGAAAACAAAGGAAAATTTTAAAGAAATTACACAAAACTAAATGTTAAATAGTATTCTTTCAAATTCTTAATTAATTTCATGTAACATCTCACATTAGAGTGAAAAGCTTTAAGAACTATTATTTATTTTTTTAAGATACATTTGTGGAAGACAAATATGTTTTGCTCCAATCCCAGAGGTATGCTGTGTAAATTTCATTCTGAAATATTAGGAAGCTGTGTTGTTCAGCCTGTCCATTTTTAGTGATTGTTTATCTTAATAATTTTAAATTCATATTTCACAAATTATGTTGATACTTCTATTTCTTGAAATTAGAAGTTTAAAATAAATAGTTTCTGCATAATAAAAGGCAATGTAATACAAATCTTTAATTTTGATCGAGAAAGGTGATACACATTAACTGTAGTTAATTTTATTAATTTATTTTAGGTCAACAGTCTTGCCAAAAACTGATATTTCCTTTTTATTGCAAAAGAAAAATTGTAAGTTCTGTAAATTCTGAAAAAGAACATGGAGTGGGTATTCCAAGTCTAAATAATTTTCTTAAGACAATGTTTCCCATTAAAAATTAATAAATCTTCTGAGATACAGAGCATTTCAGCCACTCAGTTTCACTACATTTCTATGAAGAAAATTTTTATTTAACTTTTACCCATTTGTTCCATTTTATCATATTATATATATCCTCTTTTTGCCTTTGGCCTGTGACTTTAAAAGATTTAATGGAAGTATAAAAACATTTAAGTAACATGAAAAAATAGAATTTCTGCTTCTTGTTCTTCATTCATAATCACAAACAACAGTGAGAGAGTATAAACACACATAAACATATTTAAATAACAATACATGTAGAAATGAGTATATAAGACTGTATGTGTATACAATTAATATGTGTATATATGTGTATATAAGTAATATTTGGATTTTGGCAGAGCATTTGTTACTCTCTCACAGGATCCTTCTGGACAAAATGCCCAGCATTCAGCTGGATAAACACATCATGTGATGGGTGAGCAACTGGCTCAAGGGTTGGACACAAAGGGTTACAGTGAATGAGGTGACATCACACTGGAGACCTATCACTAGTGGTGCTCTCCAAGGCTCCGTTCTTGGCCCTGTGCTCTTCAACATCTTCATAAATGACTTGAACACAGGACTGGAAGGGGGTACTAAGGAAGTTTGCAGACAATACAAAACTGGGAAGAGCTGTTGACTCCTTCAAAGGCAGGGAGGCCCTGCGGAGAGACCTCAACAAATTAGAGAACTGGGAAACACCAACCATATGAAGTTCAACAAGGGCAAGTCCTGGATTCTGCACCTGGGATGGAGCAAACCTGGTTGTGTGTATAGACCAGGGAATGAGAGGCTGGGCAGAATTGCTGCAACGAGGGACCTTAGAGTCCTGGTTTCTGGCAAGCTGAATATGAGTCAGCAGTGCCCTGGCAGCCAGGGGGGCCAACCGTGTCCTGGGGTACATCAGGCACAGCATTGCCTCTCCTCCAGGGAGAGGATTGTCCTGCTCTGCTTTGCACGGGGGCAGCCTCACCTCTAGCCCTGTGTGCAGGTTTGGACACCACAACTTAAGAAAGATATCAAGTTATTAGAGAGTGTCCAAAGTAGGGCAACAAAGATGGGGAAGGGTCTGTGGGGGAAGCCTGATGAAGAACAGCCGAGATCACTTGACTTCTTCAGCCTGGAAGAGAGGAGACTTGAGAGGAGACCTCATTGCAGCTGCAACTTCCTTGTGAGGGGAAGAGCAGGGACAGACACTTCTCTGTGGTGACCAGTGACAGGACCCAAGGGAATGGCCTGAAATTGCATCAGGGGAGGTTTAGGTTGAATACTAGAAAAATGTTCTTCATCCAGAGGGTGGTTAGGCACTGGAACAGGCTCCCCAGGGAAGTGGTCACAGCACCAAGCTGACAGAGGTCAAGAAGCGTTTGGACATTGCCCTCGGGCACACAGTGTGACTCTTGGGGACGGTCCTGTGCAGGGCCAGGAGTTATACTTGATGATCCTCATGGGTCCCTTCCAACTCAGCATATTCCATGCTTCGGTGATTCTGTGATAATCTTACAGACCCAATATTTAGTGCATGTAGTACTGCCACTTTTTGGTTCTAATTCTCACTGCTACATATAGGTAGTCACATTACAAACATTTTGTCTTAAAACCTTTATCTTAGTCAAAACTTAAACATGCTTTTAGGAATTTTTAAGTTCCATGACAGTCTTTCAGGATTTTTAGAGCAAGATGTTCCAGTTTATCTAAGTGTGTGGTGTTGTATTTCCCACTGATTCATTTATTAAATGCCTTTCACATTGTTCCACCCCACCACATTCCCCTGCCCCTAGCCCTGGCCACTCCCTTGGGTCCTCCCTACTGGTTCCTGTACCCCAACTCCGCCCATGTACCGCCCCTGTGATCTGACAAAGCCCCCCTGCGCCCAGATCCTGGGGTCTCTCTGCTTCTGGGGGTCTCCAGGACAAGATGTAACTATTAAAAGTCCTCTGAAACCCTCATGGGGAGACCCTCTCACCTCCTTCGCCATCACTGTGTTGTAAAGCTGATAGCTAGCCAGAGTAAGAGTGCGGAGCCATCTGAAATGGACTACAGGAGGGCGACAATGGTCGCACTGCCCTAAGCAGCTCCGCTGAACTCTCAGGGAAAGCTGCAGCCTGCTAAACTAAACCTAGCACTACAACACAAGTGTACTTGCGCTATTTACCATTAAATTTCTAAGTTAGCCAAAGCTTATGTGTGAGGGATGGGTCTACAAATTTGGTGATTTGACTTCCCGTAAAGCTGACTTACTCAATATATGTTTTAAAACTGGTGACATCAGCTGATGCATTTTCTTTCAATTCATTTGAAAAACTATACTTTGGGGACCGTAGATCTTGTAAACTACCTACACCTTACCTGCTTCTTCTAGAGATCCATCAGAACCCTAGAGCAATCACACATTTTTCAGACTCCTGCTTTCTGGCAAGGTTTAGAGCTAATCACAGACTTTCATATTTAAATATCTAGAGGATAACTTGGGACCTATTATCTTCAAAGATGTGTTCTGGTAAAAATATTCACCCAAAATAAAACTGGCTGCAAGAAGTAAAAGAGTAAGTGAGAACTATGACATTTAATGTGGGAATTTGTGTCATTCACAGCTGATGCAATTCTAAAATAGGGCCAAGATTACTGTCATATAAAGTCTTAAAAGTTACTGAAATGATGTTGTCCATCCATATCTACATGTATGTTGTAGTCGCTTGATTTAGTTTAGCAGGCTGTAGTGTCCTGAGAGCTCAGCGGGGCAATGCAACCTGGCTGCATCCCGTAGTCCATTTCGGATAATCCCACACTCTTGCTCCAGCAGCTATCAGCGCTACAACCAGTGATGGCGACGGAGGCGAGAAGGGTCTCCCATGAGGGCTTGAGAGAATTTTAATCACATCTTGTCCCCGCAATCCCCAGAGGCAGAGAAACCTCGTGGTCCAGGCACGGGTGGGTTTTGTCACGGGCTCAGGGGCAGTACCTGGGTGGGGTTGGGGTTCAGGAACCAATAGGAAGAGCCCGAAGGAGTGGCCAGGACTAGGGTCAAGCAAAAGTGGGGGAGAACAGATCGCCACACATGTAGAAGTCTACATGTAAACTGCATATCTAAGCTCCTGTTACAGCCAATGCAAATCTTAAATTTGGTTCAGTTACCAATAGTGATATCTAGTGCATGATCACTCACAAGGAAATACATATATGATACAACATCTTGTATTATATATGGAACTGGAATATATGATACAAGATGTTGGAAACAATCATGCTTTTCTGTAAGGTCAGATGAAGTTCAAATGATATATGTATGTTAAGGTATCTCAAATGCCAGTGAGCATTTACGTTCAGTCTTGCCCTTACGTATTACAGGTAATTTAAGTGCCCAAATCCAGTGTCTACTTCTGTACCTGACCTCACCCCATACTGCTGAATTTAAAGTCTGTTCTCACCACTGATTTCAATACCTATATGTAGATCCAAATGTTAGTCAAAAGGTTTTTTTGGGGAAAAAAAGCACACACTTTTCCTTCTTAGAATCTCAGCAGTGTAATCAAGATACAACAAATAGTTGTTGCTAGCTCAATTACGACAATGCAAGAATATATGGAAAGAGGCCTCACTCTTAGCAGATTTCAACAAACAATGCCAACACAAACTCTCCTGAGTAACAGAAGACTCACTACTACATTTGCAACAGACATTGACAAAATCCTTTCAACTCCTAACCCTTTTATTTGGCGTTAGACTCATCCAATGTTCTTCTGGGTCCAGAGGGAAAAAGCTCCTGAGGTTGAGCAAAATAAGGTTATGTGGACTTATGATGGAGTCACACCAGTACCCCACAGTCACAGCCTGTGGCCCCCTCAGACCAGAAGATGACCTTGGGGTCCCTGTGTGGGTTCAAAGAAAGAGAAAAATTCTCTGTAGCCATAGGTAACATTGAAAAAGATATCAAAATGGGAAAAGCAATGTGTTAAGTAACACTCAAAACTACTATTTCTTAGACTGGAAGTCCATTATAATCATCGTGAGATGTAGCATATAAAAGAACTGTAAATGAAAAAAGCAACAGAAGGAAATAATGATTCTGGATAATTGTCTCTCCAGAGTAATCTGCAATAAAAGTGCTATAAATTAATAACCAGTTCATCAGAAAATAAAACATGTTATTTAAATTTAAGGGCCTATTTCATGTGAGAATCTTGCAGCACCACAGACAGAATACATATTTGAACTAAACACACTAAATCATTTGGGCACTTCATCCAAGTACAGTGTTTTCAATAACATGATTCTTTTAGTACTGTGTTTTAATATAACTTCTTCAGTGTTGTTATACTTCAGACTAATTTTTCCCTTCTATTCAATTTACTCTGTGTATCTGTGTGTTGAAATGCTTGAGGATCTTACAGAAAAGATAGATCAGCAGTTTTAATACAGTTTTTCTCCACAAGACATTTTGCTGGTTTCAAAAAGCTGTAGAGAATACTACTTATGACGTGACCTTTATCACCTGAAGAAGTTAAAGTTATAATGAGGTTTCCCAAGCTATTTGCAGGAAGTGTTATGAACTTGATGTGATATATACACCTGAATTTTACTGACATCATGCTATTTGGGATTCTGAGATGACATTTTAAGACAAATCTTTCCTCATGACCTTCTTGGTTACTAAAAGTTTAATTCCATTTTTATTTCTTTATAGAATTTAAAGTGCAGCGAGTGATACTTGGTAATTAAGAAACCATTTGACTCCAACTGTCTTCAGAATTGGGTGCCACAATCTAAAACATCTTTTGAATTTCTTTCTTTGTTTGAACTAGCCTTTTCAACAAATTGGATTGGACTGCTCCACTCAAGAATTCTGATGAGGCAGGGAAAATTCAGTCTTGTGTCAGACTTATGGCCCTAATAGCATTTAAAACAGCCTGTTTTGCTATCCTAGAGAGTGAAATCCCTTAACACATTTTGCCCTGCCCCCAGGGGATTCTCACATTATGATGTGTTGTGCTGTCTCCCTGCCAACTGAAGAAACAGATCTTGAAGTCATGACAGGTTCTTCTGATGGGCATTTGCAGAAAGTGTCCTTTGACATGGGGAAGATAAACTGGTGGTTTTTTATGACTCTATAATCATTCCCGCTGTGTTGCCTGTATAATAAAAATGTCTTCAAAGGATCTGCCCCATTATATTTTTCTCACAGAAACAGCAATCAGCTACGAACAAATAAGCACAGAAAAATAATAAAGCACAGAGAAATGAATCCCCAAGAAAAGCTTCCTCTTTTAATTGGTCAACTTATTGTAAAATGCTCTGTGATCTATTTCGGGTCTGTGAACTCCCTCTAACAGATATGCAACCCTTGCAGAGATTAATTTGATAAATAAGATGAAAAATATGTGCATTTTTTAATTTTCAGATTTCATTTGAATGCACATTTTAAAAAACACCTGAGCAAGAGGCCAATGGAAAGAGAAACTAATATCTGTATTGTTTAGACATTACAATAGTGAATATGTTTAATATGATGTTGATATGGTTTTAATTTGTTGAGTCAATCAGCAAATCCTGGTGACATTCTTGAAAGAAAACCAATCACAACAGAAACAAGAATCGGTTTTGCAGAAAAGCTAGGAATCTACTTCAGGAAGACTGTCAATTTCATTTAGAAACTTCTGCTTCGGAGAGATAGAGAGGGAGGCTAGGTTAGTAAGAAAAAAGCCTCTCACAAACTGGGGACTGCCTAACTGGGCAGCTTTTATGCATGACCCACTGCTGGTTACCTATGCACAGGTTACACAATTCAGAAAAGAGTATGTCCTTCAGTCACAAGTAAGCATGGCAAAATGTTATATTTTAATAAGGAAAGAGGGAAGGTACGATTTAAGAATTCTTTTTAGCAAATGATGTAAATTTGGTTAGCTACCATAAATTTCTGTTGAAGATTCAATACTTTGATCAATAGAAAGAGATGCAATCTTTGAAACAATGAATATATAATATTGTCTACTGAAAATATTATTGAGTGGTAAACTAACATCACTAGTAGATGTGTTGATCAAACATGAATGATTTTACTAGGCAGTGATATTCATCATCCTTAAATATTGTGAACGTTTTAATTTTTTCATACAAAATTCATATCAGTAAATCTGACTATTTCTAATTTTATAAAAAATACTGTTTTGGAGACATTTCTATTTGTATTTCAACCTTCCAGTTTATGAAGGAGGTACAGTTATTTTATCTATACCTAGCTACATCTATCTATCTATCTACATACATATATATATATATATATATATAGTTAATTTATTGTGGAAAAATAATTATTAGTCTTTCATTTTGTGAATTTTGGAGCCAAATCAGTTTGAAAATATTCAAATGATCTGAGATTTTTTGACTGACTCTAATTTCTTCCAAATACCAGTCTTCCACTAAAAACCACTGTACAACTCAGCAGAACTGTCATGTTTTATTTGTATAAGACGTGGAATACATAAATAAGACTTTTGCAGTGAAGAACAAGGTAATTTGACAGAACATGATAGAAAATTATCACAACAGCTTCCTGAACAATTGTTTTTCGGCCTGCTAACTTACCTGATGGCTTGTGGGAAGATACAGAAATTAACAACATTGTATGATGCTATTTATGCAGAAATTATTTTAGGATTAAATCCTTTGTTATGAAAATCTACCAGCTTTTCTTTTGTGTGTGCATGTATATAAGAAAATACTCATAAATAATTTTATAAAGAGCAGGGATAAGGTGCTGAAAGACTTAATGGACAGTGCTCTAAAAAAGTCTTATTGCTATGAGTTGCTCTCTCTCACAGGAGGCTCTTCCACTCCTAATTACTACCTTAAGGAAAAATCATCTTGTCTACCTGCTATTCCTGTAGGCTGCTAGCTCCTGTACTCCTGCTCAGTGTCCCACTTTCTATTTATAGGCTTAGATATTTTTTCTTTCTCTTTCATGCTCTCCCACTTTATCACACCTTTCCTCTCCATAGTAGTAGACTCCCATGTGCTCAGTAGGGATATGTACATTACTGTATAGGTTGGAGCTTAGAACTGTACAGATCTGGGGTGCGAACAGAAAAGTGTACCTGAACTGAAAGTATTTTCAGGTGAATTACAGAATGAGTGACTTTTCTGCAGAAAGAAGGATCTTTCTCCTCGTGTATGTTTTGATTCATTGTCTTTACTGTGTATTAGGTGCTTCTGTAAGAAATAATAGTAGAAAAAACTGAAAACACACTCAGGTCTAATCTTTACAACTTTTACCAAGTGTGGGGGAATGCAAGTTTCATCGTTCCCTTTAGATCTGTGGAAAAGCCTAGCTGTGTGATTAGAAGATCTGCTGCAAGCTGTGGCCCTGTTCCTCTTCCCCTCACATCCAGTTGTGAATTCCTGTTCCCTGGGTGATTTTGCCCCATAAACTGGCTCAATGTTTGTGCATACTGCAATGATGTGCTACTGCAATTCATGGGGAAAGGGAGGCCAGGACAATCCCTGTGAATCGAAACTACCCATAAGACTCCTTTCCTCGTTCTGTCAGTCCTGAGTTATATTTTAGGAACAGGTAACATTGTGATCTCAGTTTCAGATGTCTCGCCTTATATAAGTTAATGAAAGTAATTGTCTCGCTCTACAGTTACTGTGATTCCTTAGCCTTAAATGAGGATGAGTATCCCACAAGGTTCTGGCTTCCAGGACTATTTAAACTTTTACTATTTAGATTTCTATGGACATCAGATCCAATAGTGAAGGGATGATTTGCTTTTGTTTTTCCTCCACAAATTTTGTAATGATGTTCTTGTCCCACAGAGTATATTGTAGTTTTATACCATATTTAAGATATATTTTGGCCCAGTATATGCATCAATAATTTATCTCTGTTTTCTTCATGTTTTAAAGCTCTACTTTTATCTGTTAGCTTTGAAGAAGTTGGAGATAATTATAGGGAAAACAGAGAAACTTTAGTTTTTCAGAATACATAAATTAATTTAAGACACAAAGCTCCACAATTAAAGGAAATCTACAGCATTGCTGTTGATTTTGGTATGAAACAATTCAAGATATTAAATTCCTTCAATTTAATATATTTATGAGGACTAGGTTAGGAAGAGTCTAGAGGATGTCTCTTCTGCTTCTCTTGAGATTGTCTCCAAGTTTGATAATATTTATGGCACACTTGCACTTTTGGGCAAACAGATGTTCATTCTTGATTGAACCACAAAAGACTATGCAGAGATAGTACCCACTGGTGCCCTTATAGCCATTGTCTGATCACATGATTAGGATTAATCAACAGAAATAAATTATCCAGAGCCAATTAGTAAATACAGAAAAACTAGTGGGGGTATTTCTGGGAATTTTACATATGTGTTATAATGCTAGTGCACTGGAAGTTTAAATACTTGTGTTATACAAATGAAATGCTCTTAGCACTATTTTTGGCAGTGAAATATAATTTTCCACTTCCAAAAAGGAGATGGAAAGAGGGTCCCTTTCATGTAGTCATATTTCAGAAAAACTTGAAGGAAGTGGGAAGCATAAAACTCTAATCTTATTACAAACCTTTTGGATTCACTAATATCCCTGCCCTTGCCTGCTCCAAATCATTATTTCTTTCATTAAAATTTTAGCACATATGTATAGCTCATTGTTTTTTGCGGGGTTTAAAAAACAAAACAAAACAAAAAAAAAACCAAACCAATTTATTCTGTGAGAAATAAGAAACAAAAGCCATTAAAATTTACTATCAGATTACTTCTATGTAACTTTTGCTCACATAATTTTACAGTGGATATCCTTTCTGCTTATTCTCCTAAGTCTTACAGAATTAGATGGAAGAATAAAGATAAATACCATATCATCAATATTCTTATAGAAGACACTGAAAACCAAAATCATTCAAAATGTAACAACATTTTGTTATGGGTATCTGTGAACATTTTGAAATCTAGCTCAGAGTGGAAAACCAAACCAAAGCAAACCAAAGCAAACCCAAACTCAAAACCCAGAGTCACATAAAAGGAGTTTTAAGAATATTCTAATTTTTTAAAAGAATTTCCACTTATTTATGAAAAATTCCCAAACCATGTTAAGTAAGATTAGGCAAAAGGGCACATACAATTTTTTTCTCAGATCTTTAATTATTAGGGCAAAGAAATTTTTACTTTCTCTCGGAAGCAATTGAGTTTGGAGCAACAACCAGAAGGGATAGAGCAAAAATAAAGAAGACATATATAAGGCTTAATTGCATCTCTGTAATTGTTCTTATGAACGGCTTTAGCAGTGGCTAAGTTCAGTCAGGATTTGCAAATGTTTTTCAAGCATCATGTATAAGGTACTTTTTCCCACTCCTCAAACCTAAATGCAGACCAAATATCTTCCTGTTGATAAATTCTACCATGAAGTAGGGTTTTTTTGCAAAACTTTTTCACATATCCTACCCTTTCTTACTCTTTTTCATGTTCGAATAATGATTATTACTGAATTTTCTTAGTTAATACCATCATTCTAGTAACATCATCACATCTATTTTTAATTAATAGGTATTTTGTTCTGCTATAAAGAAACACACTGAAAGGAAAATTAAACAGATTGATTTTAATTTTCAAGGTATTAGGCAAAAAATCGGAATGTACTGTGAAAGTTGTGTCAAATCCTTCACTTTGCATGACTTACACAACTAACAGTAAAAATACACACAATTCCAAAAGTGTAAATACCAGACTCTGTGGAAAGCCCTAGAACTCAGAGCAAGTCAGAAATTAAAAAAAAAACAAAAACCAAAAACTCAAAAGCTTTTCTTAATCATCCTTACTTATTCCACCTCTTAAAAGAGATCATGTGGGATAAATTACTTACCTAGAAAAGATTCCTGCCACTGTGGAAATGGATGGCAATTGTATTTCTTTAAGAGGATCTCTAGAGATCCTCTCCAGTCCCTCTCTAAAGAAACAAACCAGAAAAAGTCACCTCCAAATGCTAGTGGGGTTTATACAAGGATTTCTTTGTTTGGCAGGAAATTTGCAACCTTCCCTTTTTTCATCTTTTGTTTCTAAAAGAATAACTGAGAAAAGATAGTTAAGAACAAGCAGATAATGCAGTCAGAAAGCAATCTTTCAAAAATGGAAGAGGCTGGACACATTTCCTCTAGATGACTAGACATTTTTGGCAGTTGTGTGTGCCCCTTTCTCCTTTATTTAGATGCATTTCTTCCTTAAAGACAGAAAGCTTTAGAAAGGAAGTCATACCATAAAGTAAAATATATTTGCCAAGAGCATATGATAAGCTAGAAAATAACAGCAGTCTTTCTGGTCACTGTGGTTTTATCTTCCAAGAACTTGGAAGAAAGGAAATAAATTCACTAGAAGGGACAGTTATACATTACCAAAATCTTTCCTGTGCTCCAGATATGGCCAGAAAACAGAGATGAGTTTTGCCTTCACAAATGAAACACGACACAATCTTGTTTTGCATGCGCTTGCTTTCTGTAATGAAAGTTTTACACAGCTTAGCTTCATGAAGTGAAATGTTGATTGAAAATATTTGTGACAGTTGTGGGTAGTTAACAAAGTTGCTATTACAGTACTTCAATAAAATGTTGCCACTTTAAATGCTAGGTACTAAACTGGTTGGAGTATACAGCAGCATTTTAGACACTATGCTATGTGTGAGCTCACATTCCATTAAATGAGTCACTTCTTCTGACTGACACCCCATTTACTCAGTGGAAACAGTGAAGTTATTTACTAGATTAAAAAATGAAGCCAACATGAATTTATATTCCTTTATTTTGTGATGGTAAAAAATCTGGCTTGCTTGTCAAAATTTGAAGAGCATGAAAAAGCCATTTAAAATTTGTTAAGCCTTCTGAAAAAGTATTGATTAAGTATTCTGAGTGAAAACAAATATTGTTACAGTAAGTTTTGTGAAATTTATATGTGTCAATGGGTATTAAAACTGTAGATTATGAGAGATAATAAATCTCATAACACAACCATATAGAGTTTTTTCTTTATTTTTTACAGTTATTACTTTCTCAGGGTATTTGAAGTTATGGTTACAATGGATCAAATAAAATAAAAAATGAAAAATTGATACATCAATACAATAAAGTACATTTGTAGAATTGTTTTCACAAGCTTTGCACTCTTTATTTTAGTTGTCTTACATTAAATCAACAATTTTGCAGATTTTCTTGCCTTTAGATATATTAGAGATTTAAATGGCTCTAGCTAAAAAGTTTATTGAATGAGATGTTGTATATTTTCTAAGCTCTTCTACACTAACTGTGCATTAAGAAAGTATCCATAATTCAATCACATACATTGTATAGGAGCTGAAAAGTTAAATAAGAGTCTGATCTATTCCAGGAAACTTGTATCCCCAACAGACAGGATTTCTATAGGAAAGAAGACTTGCTTCTATTTCTCTGTCCTCTTCCATTTCCTTTTTTTCTTTTGGGTTGAAAGAACTACACAAGTTCTTAAAGGAAACTAAAGAATAAAGGTTACAGTAGTGTACTAGACAAGGTTAAAAATCTTCCTGGGGTGCAGTTAAAAGCAGTTTAATATTCTTGTAGGTTAAATGTGCATAACTAATTTGACAGTATTACAGGCTGTGCCATAAAGTGTGTATACTAGAGGTAGACTGGGAGATAATGGTTTGGAATCTGTCTGTGCCTTGCTGTCATGGAGCATAGACCAATAGTAGGAAATTCTCGTAAGGCCATTGTTCACACAAAAAAATTATAAACTCTGTAAGGTAAAAATGAGAATCATAAAACAGAGTCCAAGAAGACTTTTTCCTTCCCATGGTCCAAGCTTCTCTGAGAATAAACAAATAAATAAATAAATATAAAATGCAATTAAAATCTACTAAATCTGAAATCAGAAGATATGTTGTGTTTCATACAACTGCAATATGAAAATTGAAGTTCTGATTTATATTTTTTTCACAGATCTGATAACTCAAGATTCAGAGACATTTGGACTCGGAAGTGTGTAGCCAAAGAGTCATATCAAAGCTCTTCAACTTAATGAAAGACATTTCCAGCTAGTGATTCATTCAGTTTTAAAGTAGATAAATAATGTTCATTTTCCCCGGTACAGCTGCACCGATTATTGACAACTACTAAAATATGAGTTATGCCTAGATACTTACTTATGCTGTAGTTAAACAAATGTAAATCCCACTCTTAGCACTTTTCCTTCCCCATTCTTCTGTAAAATATGTGGGTTTGTAATGACACTTTAAGGGGTTTTTTTCAGATTTAATATTTAATTTTCCATCTCTTCATGGGATATAACATGAATTTTAAAGTCTAACACTGGCAACACTCAAATATTTTTATATTACAAAGAGTTAGGTCTGCTCCTGCAAGCCACTACATTTATCTACTTTTATAATATTTCTTTATGGTGGACTTGCACCAGGGAAAATATAAGCCGAAAGTTCCTTATAATAAGCATAGTAGATGAAAACCAAAAAAATAAACCAAAAATGTTGAAAAGAAAACGAATAATCAGGTGGCAGGTCACAAAACCAGAACATATATTGTGTCTGTATTATATAAAATAAATACTTTTTCAGCTGTCTCTACAATTTTAGTAAAGCTCACTAAATAAACTCGGAAATGAAAATCCTTAAGTTAACTACCAAAGGTAACTGGAGTTCAATGCATATTTTGTATTCCAGTCGTTTAAAAGAAACATACAATTTCGTGAAATCAGTGTTCGATGTGGAAAACAAAAAAAGCACATAACAGAAGTATTGTCACCAGAAGACTGGTCTACAGGGTTGTGGTGACTGAAGCATGTGGGTAAAAGCATCTGGTTGTGCATTGAATGCTTTGTTATACTTCATTTCAGCATTAAATTGCTCTTTTCAGTGCCTGCCTGAGTCAAGAGGAACAAAATTTGTGACATCTCAAACAAAGATGAGATTTTGAGATGAGACTAAACAATACTATGACTCACATGTATAAAATCATGTTTCTACAAAGTGGGTATTTTGTTTTGAGCTTCTTCATTATTGCTATTGGAGATATAAATTAAAGATAATGTATAAACTACTATTCTCCAAAGGACTGCATTAATTTTTGAGAATGTACTGACTTTACCATGCTCTTACATAAACTTTTGGTGTGACTAAAGGGCCACAGTATTAACAGAATATATTGATGAACCAGAGTTATGCTGGCAGTTAATTGTGTGTATTAATAAGCATTTTACAAGGAGAGAGTTTCTCTTGTCTTTCCATGCTTTTACATGACCTAATTACTGGAATAACCTATTTGTATTAACTAGCTTTTTTTTATTCTGATGAGCAATATTTTGTGGTTTCCTATTTAGTTTTCAACGTCTATCTACCTGTGTTTAATATTTTTTCTTTTTCATTATTTGTAATACAGAGTGCGTGACTTGTCAGACGAATAGATAGAGCAAGTCCATCTGATTTCGATGCCTAATTCAGGGAGGCAGATTCTGCCTCTCCAACATCTTCAGAACAACCTGCTTACTTTATATTCCTTATACTAGGAATGTAAGTACCCTCTGCGTAAGTGCTGTTTCAGCTAAGCTGTATCTATGCCAGCAAATCAGACACTCCCTGCAAATGTTCTCATGTCATGGATCTCATTCCTCTGAAATGTTAAGCTATTTAAATGATCTGCAGGCATGGCTCTGGACCATTCCAGCCAGTACTTAACCAAGCAGTTCCTGGATTTGATTTGGGAGCTGGCATGCGTCAGATACCATTTACAATGTATTGTTTCCAAGCAGTACTTTGGTTTGGAGAAGAATAGTGCTTAATAATATGGAAGTTTTTCATGCCAACCACATAACAGTCCCCATCCTATTTATTTTACTAGTATAAATGTCACTTTATTTACCTAAGTAGGTGAATAAAGGTGTTAATACATAACTGTACTATTGCCCAGTGTCTAGATGTCCACCCACAGATCAAGATCTTTAGAAGAAACAGCATTTACATACATACATATTCTGTACCTTGAAAAGACTTAAAAAATAACATCATCCTTGAATCACATGGTTTACCGTGTCTGCAAAGAATAGAGATCTACAAAAGTAAATAGAGGAGATTATAACAATTGCTAATTTTTTTAAGTTGAAGAAATGCTTTCCAAATTTAGGTATTATGAAGTGACCTGTTGAAGAATTTTCCCCTGACTATATTTCCTTAAGCATGGAAGTCCTAATTTTAAGACCAAACTGCCAGTACAAAAGTACCCTGGCTGGCACTAGCAGACTGGTAGTCTTTACTATGATCTGAGTGCTAATACATGTTTAACAATTGACTCATATATGTCAACTTGAATTTTATCTCACATTTTTGGATTTAAAAATTGTTAAAAATTAGTCCTATTTTCTTCAACAGTATTGTGGAAAAAATATTTAGAGAAATTCATATTGATCGTTTCATAGCCAAACAGGAGCTTTTACATGAAGGAGACATCTATAAACATCGATTACGAGACCAAATCAAAAAGGAGGTTACACTACTGTGAGTACTTCAGTATAACAAAACCTGTCTCCCAAGCTATAAAATATTTCTCTGAATTAAAAAATGCATGTTTCACTTGTTTATTTTAAATACTAGTAATGACTTTGCCCTATCTGCAGGTCTATAAAGATGGAAATGGTTGATATTTTTTATTGCTGTAAAAATTTATTGGTATTAACATTCAGATTATTATCTCAAGTATCAGTTTAAAATTAATTTAGAGTATTTACGTGTCTGATGGCGAAGTGGAATGGATGTATGGAAGAAGTATTTTGTGTAGGTACAAAATGCTGTTAGTGAGGATTTCTTGCTATTTTCTAAGTCCGTGAGAGACTTTTCTCTCTCACAGAAGAGGTAGCAGGGAATGTAAACAACCAAGCCACCTGCAACCTTGGAAAGTCTTGTTTATGGTATAGTAGAAAATATTTTGACAATGGATGTTTTACGATTTTGGCCAATCACCCCCAAGGGGTGGCTTGTCCTTTGTCCAATTAGACCATGAAGAAAAACGTCTATAAAAGGTTTGTAAAATAATTAAATAAATCAATCTTGCTGCACAATTCCTGCCTGCTGGATCTTCTCCTCCTCCTCCTCCCTATGGCTGCGGGACACGGTGATATACCGTAGGAACCAGGCCTGCGGTAATATATTTTGTGCAGGTTTATAGGAAGCAAATTAACAGCAAGTATAAATGAAACTTGTACTGGAAAAAAAAAATATTCTGTGAAATAAAAATAGGGAGAAAGACTATTTAGTTGGACATTCAGATAGGTGTAAATGCTAGCCATTTCTTCTGGAAGGGTCAAGAGGGGGAGCACTTACGACCCTTTCTAGAAGCTAGTTTGTATGGATAATTTTTCACAGTACAGAACGTATTAATCAAAAAGTACTGAGTATTAATATTTGACGTACAAAATGTTAGAAATCAAGTTTCCTCTGTAGCTTTGAAGTAAATTCTCAAAATATGCTTTATTTCCTCCACCTCTACTAAAACAGATCTCAATTTATCAGATACTTTTCTGTCACAATTTTTCTTTTATTTTAAAGCACAAGAATTTTATCTTAAAACAATTTAAACAGAAATGGGAAGACTGGATCTGCAGTTACTTAGATACTGGAAAACCTCTAAACGTACTAGCTTGAATGTATTGGTAAGCCAAAAAAAGACATTCTAGGTCATGCACACTTTCTGTATGCCTTTATAGCAGAAAATAATAGGGATTACAGGCACAGACCCTTTGAAATGAGTCTTATCCTGAACCTTGGAAAATGGAGTTAAATTTAAGTCTGATATAAAGATGTTTAAAAAGTAAGCTTTCCAGCAATATGTTAATGACTCATAATACTTTTCTGGTTTTTTGCCTGTACTACGGTAAGGAAAATTAGGAACAGTGTTTTGTATTTTCCTTTTTTTTTCTCATGTTCTTTTATATCACAATATTATGATACTTTTATTGTATTGACAGATACAGTAGTAAGCAATTAAGATAAGAACATTTTACAGCTGGTGAATGAAACTAGATGCTTGTGAAAATATGAGAACTCTATTGAGAAGAAATATTTGAGGGTCTTTAAAATGCTTGGTACTGCTGGAAAATAAAATTGGCAATTTATGTTTATATACTGAGAAAGCAATATACTAAGTCTCAATAGTTTTCTAGTCAAGAACTTGAACAAAAGTTACAGCCTTTAACTCTATGGATGCCAGAGACCTCCAAAAGTAAAACCGGTGAGATTCCCCTGTACTCGTGCTCATTGACCTGCCTCTAAGTATCACCCTATTTCAGATACACAAAGAAGGACCCTGTGCCAGAGTTGTTCAAAGTTGTTTGAATGTCATTGCTCTGTGTTTAATGAAAACTTTCTGCCTTTGTGCTTTTGAGAGCTAATATAGGAAATCATCCGTGCTACAGGCTGTACAGAAGAGCTCCTGCTGCCTTTTTACAGAGTTTAACAAACTTGGTATTTATGAAATGCTGAAATGAAATCAGCATATCATCAAGACATGCTTGCAACAGCTGAAGAAACCTTCAGGGAATGTTACTGGTTATAGCACCTTTAAAATGGCAACTTCTAAATTAAACTTGTCCTATAGGAGATATCTTCAGCACAGTGTTCTGGCATTCTCACTTTTCTTCCTGACTGCATGGTCATTGACATTCTAGGGGTTTTGACAGAGTGTTGTGTTGTGGGTTTTTGTTATTTGGCTTTTTTTTAAACTATGCACATACAACTATACTGTAATTTATTTCTTGAAAGAGGTCATAGCCATGTGAATGGAAAATAGATTGTTTTTTTCAAGAATTAACTACTTCAGAAAAAAAAAAAAAGCTTGTAATACAGTTTAACATTAATACACCATTATCTCTAAACACCACTCCAAAGAAAATTACACATTCAAGAAGCAAAATACTGTGTTACCCCTACCACAGTATTAGCTCAAAAGAGATACACAGTCCTATACATTCATACACATTTGCTGGTCTTGAAAAATGCTGATTTGTTTAATCAGGCAGGATAAGCAGAGAGCATTAAGTAATAGAATCTAAAATCAATAACAAAGAAAATCATTCCTGGCTCATTTTAGTGGAAATGTGATTTGCACCAGAATGTTAAATTAAAGTCAAAAGTGTGCTGATGCAAACAGATTTTCCTTTTTCTAATTTAGTTCAGAGAAACTAGGACTCATAGAAATTGTTCATGTACAAATTTTTCTGAATAATTAAATAAAATCTATTGGTCAGCACAGTTAGAACAATAAAAAAGAAAACACCATGGCTGTGAGTTAAATTTATAGGCCTTTGTTGCCCAGCTTGTTCCTCTTTATGGTGATTTTTTTCCCTCTGGTGATGAACAACTAGAACTGGCAGCATTCTCTGTCACCTGCTTGAAATTTTCTGTCTCTAGAAACATCTTTCGCTGACATAGCTTAAATGTTTGAAGCTGCAGCCCTTCCTGTACATTACATAAAAATTCAGGAATTTTTCCAATTCATTCCTTTCATTCCCATGGAAGAATAATTATCTCCTTTATAATGGTTTAGAGTAGTCAGAAGTATTCTGGAATAAGTGAATTCTTTCAGTGTATTGACCTTGTATGAACCTGTCATTTGGATCCAGGGAAGCAATAACCTTTTCTCTCGATGAAATAATGTCTTGCGCTTGGTGCTTTTCAAGTTGTGTTTAAGACACTTCTGAAACTGTATAAAAGGGACTTTTGCTTTGGGACTCTTATATAAATACATTACTTCTCTGAGTGGTGAATATTTCAAAGGGGGTTAGGAAAAACCTACTTTGTCTCTTTCCTGGAAGAAAGAAGCTTTGTTTCTCATTTAAATCTGTGTCTTTTCTCAGAATATTCCTCTTCCTTCCTGCAATCAAAACCTTAATAAAACTGGAGTTTTGACATTTATTGGTGAACAGTCCCCCCATCTTATTATAAAAACTGCTTTAAATGCTGCTGTTTCAAACATATTTCTTTCCACTTCTTACTAAGGTATAGAGGAAGATGTGGGGTAAGCAATTAATAAATACAACACCTTACTAAGATAAACTTGTAGTTAATTGAGGAATGTTATATTTGTTATTGTCATGGGTTAGCAAAGCACAGTCCCGGAAGTGATGTTCTTGCAAAGGGGTGCTTACAACTCCTCTATGACCTGACAGAACCTATCAGCTGGCCAGTTTGAATACGGACAATTTTTTAAGCCACTTAAAATTTTGACCGCCTCTGTGATCCACACTTAAGAATAGACAAACCCTGGGCAGAGCTCTCTCTTGTTTCTGGCACTGGGACAGGTGGCAGCGGGGTCCCATACAGGGGGCCGGGCCCAGGCCCTGCTTGGGCCAGGCTGGGATGGGTCATGGCCATCCTGGAGCCGATGGGCCCTGTTCCACCTGTGGCCCTGCCCCCCCCCCCCCAGCTCCCCCTCTCCAGTGTGGCCAAGATTCAGCTGAAGCTGCCCACCGATGTCTGGCAAAAAGATCATGTGACCAACAGCGATAAGCGACATCCCAGCTGGAGGACCTAGGTGAGATTAACCCTTTTAGTGCTGTGAAGAGATGAAAACCTGAGGGAGGAGAAAGAGGAGATGCTTAAAGCTGAAATTCTGTTGTAAAGCTATGACATATCAGAGTATCCCGTTGTAATTTCATGAAGGCATGGGGGTGGAGCGTTCAACTTGTGAGCAAAAGCACCTGCACTGAGATAAGCAGATGCTGAAGCAGCTGTAATTTGATGAGAAGTTTGAACAGGTAGAGGTGGAAGCGATGAGGACTTTTGCTCCAAATGGAAAGGAAAAGACCTCAGTTCCTAGAGATGCTCCCAGAGATAGACCTAGAGATGAAGATGAGGAGGACCCTTTGCCCCCAGGGAAGGAGGAGGGCCTCTATTCTTAGAGATAAAATGCTCCCAGAGAAGGGTGAAGAGAACTTTTGTTTCTGAACAGCTCAACCTTAAAATTGTACCCCAGTAATTCAAGAGTGGACCCTCAAAAGCAGTTGTGGGAAAAGCTGCAAGTCGTGGGAGGGGACTCTCACACGATGCGAGTGGAGAACCAACCCGGGCGGCTGTCTCATTGTCATAATGTTTTCATAGCATGGTCGAGAGAGACTCCTCTTCCTAAATGGACTAAACAAGGTTATTATGGAAGTGGTAAACAGACTGAACATCTCAAGGGGTGTCTTTTTACATTGTCAGTGGGAGAAGGGAGAAAGGTGGGGGGAGGAGAAGAGTTCTGAAGGTGTGGTATGATTTTATTTCTTTTCCTTTTTCCCTCTTTTAGGTCTGTTAATAAACTTCTTTATATTCTTTCAAGTTTTGTGCCTGCTTTGCTTTTCTCCTAATTCTTATCTCACAGAAGGTAAACAGTAATAAGTATTTTGGACCAAACCACTACAGTTATATAGTACAGTAACTATACATTAGACATGTTTTGTTGCCAGGCATTTCAACAAATCACTTGTAAGGTTGTTCTGTTACAATAATAATGGATAATAAATAACTGATTAACATAAGGGTGAAGGAGTGCCTTGAAAAATCCTAAGAATGAAATATTCAAACATTGTAACCAACTGTAGACTTGGAAAATCATGTGTTAAATGACATGGCAAGGTAGGATAGGATCTCAAAAGGATCACTTGAGTTTTCCTGAGACAGAATTAGTATACCTCGCTATCTGTTTTTACTGCAGGGGGACACAAGTCACACCTGATCTTGCCTATTCTATTCTGAGTCTATATACACATAAATTGCTTTGATTTTGGCACTAAAGGATCATTGACTTAATCTCTGCATTTTTTTTTTCTGAGTAGAAATACAGAATTTGATGAAAATTTTAGGGGTACTTTTTGGTGAATTGAACTGAAGGAAATACTGCACATTGAAGTGAATTTATCTAAAATAATTCTAAATTTTAATTAATCTGAACAGAGCTGCAGCCTGGTCTGAGAGGTCAGTTTTTGTTGTTCAACTGATGATGGTAAAATTTGCTTTCATATGTTCTAGTTAATGTTTCTTCTCAATATTCTGCTTCCCAAATATCAGGAAGTACCATTACCACCAGAACAGTGGTAGCCAAATCCTTTGGCCCAGGACTATACATACAGATGTGGGAACTCAAATACTGGAAGCATTTGCTTGTTAAGGAAAAGGTTCAACTGTTGTAGGGTAATAAATCTTCTCCTTTTTATTGATTTTTATTTCTGTTAAGTAGAAACATTCTCACTCTTTTCAGTCTGTCTAGAACTGATCAATAAAAAATCCGTTTTCTGGAATATTTTTCTCACCGTTAACTTAATTCCTAAATCCTTAATGGAAACATTTAACTACATGAAACTAGCATATGACTTCAAAATGCATTATTATTAATCTTTTCTTATATTGGAAATTGATAATCTATTTTTCTTTTAGGTATTCTATATACTTTTGGACAGATGATTAAATGTTCAATCTTTATCTATGATTATTCATTTTCTGTAGTAGTTTCTTGTGTGGCACCTTGTCAAAACATTTTTGAAAGTCTACTGAAATTACATGAACTGTTTTACATCCGCTTAGGTTTTTTTGTTTACAGTTCCCAGGAATTCTCACAGACTGATATGATTCCCCTCTGTAGAAACTATTGTGATTAGTTCCCTTTGAAAGCTCAAATGTTCTGAAGAATAATTAAAGTAGAATAGAAAGTTGACAAAGGATCTTTTTAATGAGACTAAAAGAACTTCCTTTTTTTCATTAATAGACTACTTAGAGGTAATTAAGGAACTGCCATTCCCAAACCAGATTAGCATATTAAAATAATACACTACACAGAATTCAGAAATTAATATCAGGAATTTCTCAATGTCTTATGTCTTTTTTATCACAGGTAGTCTTTCCCCTCCTCTTATTAACTTTCTTTAAATCCTTAATTTTTAAAGACCATTTTAGTATGGATGTAGAACTGTTAGCACACAGATTCTAGGAAATACCAAGATGAAAAAAAGTATACCTAGTTGCTAATAATAAGTAAATTTTAAAAAAGTATGGATTATTCACTTGTATTTCATAGAGAGAGATTTAGAAAAATATGTTATTATTTTCCATATAACTCTGAATAGAAATTGTTTTTCCTGAAATGTTGATAGATGTGCTCTGATCTTCCACAGTGACAATCTGAAACTGCCTTAATACCTTTTCCAACCTACCTCAGCCACAAAATTTTCCAAAATGTTATCTGGAAATATGACAGAGGAGAGGAGCAACTTATGAAGTAATTCCAGATAAATGAAACATGAAAAACACATATGAAAGAAAAAACCCACACAATAGTGAAGGCTCAAAGTTGTCAGAATGACAATAAAAAATCCTACACCTTCCTAGAATATCAAAATAAGTAATTTGATTTGTCAAGGCAAGTCTGAATTATTTTGTTTAACCTCTTCTCTATAAATCTGTACACTATAGTTGGTCTAGTACTTCATGACTCCTGTAGTTTTGCTACTGAATTAGTTGATCCTAAGGTCAAAGAATTGTCAGTGCTTCTCATTATGCATTAGTTATTTGTTTTTCAAAATAAGCCCCAAAAATAAAAGCAGAACTTAACGTGTATATGTGGTTTATATGCGATGCCTGAGTAGAGTCCATTCTCTGAAAGACAACAGAGGCTTGTGTACTCTGTGTGATAATTTCTTTCAGTCACAGTATCAACCCAGAGAAACTCACATTAATGTTTAGTCAATGTAGAACAAAATGGTTTCAGTCATCTTAACTATTAGAAATATTCTGCTTCAAGATGAAACAAACAAAAGGCTAAATTGAAAATTCCCAACTGTGAGCATTCTAGAGGAAAACAGAGTATGAGAAAATCAGTCTTTTGTGTCAATATTTTTTTTTTATTTTCTTTCATTATTTGATCCATTTAGATATGCCCCAAAAACCTTTTTTAAGGTATCTCTTACTTGTTCATGTGACTTCTTTCTTCCTTTGGTTATAAATACTTCCTGGAGTATTAAGTTCATGTTGTATCACTAGAGATGTGGAACACACATAATTATCTTCCATGATGATACCATCAAAGACATAAACTGTTTTTTGCGTGTAAGAAAAAAAAATTAAATACTTAAAACTAAGTTTTAGATAAGAGTATGTAGATAATATAAGCTATGAAGATATTATTGGTGGGACTATTAATAAAATGCTGTGATCAATATTCTTAAAAAGAAAATAAAATTAATTTAAAAGTTGGAAAGATTTCAAAGAACAGATCAAATTAATCTTAGAGTTTAAGAACCATCTGGGAAAGATATACTTATCTACTTTCACTGTATTTGTGGTAGTCTTCTCAGACTTTGTAGATCTAATTTAAAAGATGAAGAGGTATAAATTCCATTTAAGAGAGAAATGAAAAAGAAGATATAATATCCCAAAAACTGAAACATGAAAAATAAATAACCAGAATAAAATATTTTACCAGTAAAAGCAAGTAATCATAAGTGAAATGGAAATAGGATATTAATCTTTTTTTTCATTAGAAAGAAAATAAGATCAAGGATGTACTGATAGTAAGAACGTTCTTGCCTTCAGAATGTTACTTGTTTTTCCACCTGGAAAGAAGAAACTTCTCTGAAAAAAGAATAGGTAGCTATGAAGTGTTTGAAGGACAAGTGACAACTTCCAATGCTTGAGAGAGAACACATTTTGATGCTTCTGAGTAAAACTAATTATTTACTAGTTAATGTGTATCACAGGAAATTAGGAGATGCAATCAGAAATCATGAGGTTTTTACCCAACAGCAAAGGAAATTCAGAACTAGAAAAACAATTTATTTATTGTTGATTCCCATGCATGTTAAAAAAGAAATTAGTTCATAAAGATTCAACAGATTGTGATCCTTGCTAAGAGATGGATCTTAAAATAACGTTCATATTGCTCTATATGGTATACTGCCAACAGAATGAAATCCACGTCAGCTGTAGCGTAACAGATTTTTATTAGAAAATCTATGAAAGCTTAACTGAGAAGTTAATTTTTGGTAGATTGTATGACCTTGAAATTAATACTTCTGCTCTTACTTTTGAATAGATAATGTAATTTCCCTTTGGATATATTTTAAAGACCAATTTAGGGCAGAGAAGGAATTTGTAAAATAAATTTTGTAAATACTACTCCTCTCAATAAATTTAAATCAATTTAAACCTTCATATAAGTGAATGAGATCAGAGTTTCTTTTTTAGTTCATGTATCATCAACACATTTATTACAGTTCCAAATGTGAATTTTTTTTTGTCACTGTTAATGCTTGAACTAGGAAGAACAGAGTTTAACTGTTATAGAAAAACTCTATTTTTATTTTGAAATAGCTGTCATTTCATATCTGTATTATAGAGGAATATTGTAGCATCACTATGAAACAAGCAAATTCTATTGATGTGTTAATGGACATCAGAAAGGACTCTAGCATTAGGCAATTTACATGAGACGTGGAAGACAAAGGTTCAAATCTTAGTTCTGAATAGTCAGTGTATGTCCGGAAACTTTTATATTTAAATTCTCTTATTTAGATCTGTATTTTTCATTGATTTTATATGTAAAAGTGTAACAAAGACAAACAAAGTCTTAATTCCTTTAGAGGTAATGGAAGAAAACTTTAAATCTCAGAATATATCGTGGAATGTAGGTTACGGGCGGGACGGATGGAGATGGAGAGATCTCTATAGGCAGGTCTTGGGACACAGTCGGTTTATTGTAAAAAGCTTGGGTATAGGGGCGCTGCTCAGAGCTGCCAGACTCAGCTCTGAGCAGGCCCAAGAGAGTAAGCAGGTGAGAGAGAGAGAGGGTGTAAGAGCAAGAGTGGAAGTAAGGAAGGAAAGGAATGAAGTGGAAGGAATGGAATGGAATTGTCTGAAGTCCTGGTTACAATACAATAAATCATCTTCTCTACTGAATATTCTAATTGTCACTAACCAATCTAATACAAGATACAAATCCTATAGCATTTACATACAGCCTATAAGAGTTCTTATATTACCATAGAGTGTTACATCTTAACTTCTAAAAACTACTCTTTGGACCCCTTCTGCTGAGCTAGTAGGGTCTGCTCTGACCCTTGGACCCGCCTGCAAGCAGAGGGTATTGTTCAATCAAGAGGGGATTACCTTCAGTCGGCCATACCATTGTTTTCCAGTTGTTCAGTAACTAAGACCTGGTATTTCAAAAGTGGCTTTCATTTCGATGTTGCCTGTAGTTTTCATATTCCCAAAATCTTTTGTCAGGCAATCATATTTACAATGCTTTTCTGTTTCATCTTCCCCAACAGTGGAAGACATTTTCTCTAACTGGAAATTTTGCTGAGAAATGTCGCACATCATTCCATTAAACTTATCAATTTGTCTTTGTATTTAAATACATACTGCTTTATCTGATCAAATATTGGATTTTCCATCATACTAATTGACAGAGAAGTCCTGACAAGTATAAATTTGCAGTAAGAAATAATATAACAAGAAATCATGATCAAACAAGAGAAAAAAATTTTAGCAATTTTCTGATGAAAACACTTTCATTCTTGTATAGTTTTTCAGATACCACCAGAAAGAAAACAAAGACAAAGCACACTATACATAATTCATCTAGGAAAGAGTGGAACATAAGTCTGCCCCATTAGCAGTAATTTAGTTTCTGCATTAATAAAAAATTATTCTAGCAATAAATTAAATGTAATGAACTGTACAGATTCAATTTCTTGACAAATCCTGTGTTCTCTATCTTGTGAAGTTCAATTTATAGCAAAGATATTTGTATTTTAATGCCCTAACTACTTCTTATTTTCTGTCCTTCTGTATTTTAGGATAAAAAGCTTTAATCAGAGTGTGCACTGTTTCACTAGGAAAAGCTAATTCATTAATGAAAGGCACAAAGTTATAAGAACCTGCTCTTGTCATGGTTTAACCCCAGCCAGCAGCCAAGCCCCAGGCAGCTGCTCACTCACTCCCCCACAAGCAGATCAGTGAGACAACTGAAAGCATACAAGCTAGAAGACCTTGGGCTGAGATAAAGGCAGTTTAATAGGGAGAGAACACAAGCAAAGCAAAACAAGGAATTAATTCACTGCTTCATATAGGCAGGCAGGTGTTCAGCCATCTCCAGGAGAGCTGGGCCCCATCACACATAACAGTGACTTGGGAGACAAACACCATCACCCAGAAGTCCCCCTCATCCTCCTTCTTCTCCCTCTTTATGTACTGAGCATGATGTCATATGGTCTGGAATATCCTTTTGGCCAGTTTGGGTTACCTGTCCTGCTATGTCCCCTCCCAGACTCCCATGTACCCCCAGCCCCCTTGCTAGCATGGTAGCACAAAAAGCACAAAAGGCCTTGGCTCTGTGCAAGCCCTGCTCAGCAATAAAAACATCTCTGTATTATCAACCTGTGTTCAGCACAAATCCAAAACACAGACCCATACCAGCCATTGTGAAGAAAATTAATTCTCCCCCAATCAAAAGCAGCACAAATATTTAGAAGTTGTGGGAATTTTCTGTTGACTTAAAATACAGTGTAGGGGAAAAAGGACTCTACGCTGCTAGCTTTTTCCTGTCTTATTTCATCTACCTTCCAAAGTCAGTATTCCAGATCTTTGTATTAAGTGTATAAAAGAGCCTTTCAATACTCATGTATTTGTTAGCATTTTGTGAGGAAGACTTACAGAAAAAGAAATCTTTTAAATGTGAGCATTAATGAGAAGTTGAAGCATTATGCTAAGTGTGACAGCGCTCCAAAATTACGTGCCTCCTTGTCTGGTTTTTTTGTATCAGTATGTAAGTGGTATTTTTTTCTTTCAGTGCATTAAATACTTTAATTAACTTTAAGAGCTGTTTGGCTGTGTGTCGCGGGTTTGGTTTGTAACCGGGCGGAAACACCAATTTAGTGTAGTGGTTTGGTCCAAAATACTCATTACTGTTTATCTGCTATGAGATAAGAATTAGGAGAAAAGCAAAGCAGGCACCAAACTTGAAAGAATATAAAGAAGTTTATTAACAAACCTAAAAGAGGGGGAAAAAAAAATTATAAAAAAATTATACCACCTTCAGAACTTTCCTCCTCCCCCCACCTTCCTCCCTTCTCCCACTGACAATGTAAAAAGACAACCCTTAAGATGTTCAGTCTGTTTACCACTTCCATAATAACCTTGTTTAGTCCATATAGAAAGAGAAGTCTCTTCTTGCTCGTGCTATGAAAACATTATCACAACGAGACAGCCGCCCACTTCCAAATATTGTTCAGTCCATTTAGGAAGAGGAGTCTCTCTGCCTGCGTGTGAGTCCTTTCCCCCGACTTGCAGCTTTTCCCGCAACTGCTTTCGAGGATCCACTCTTGAAGTTTTTTGGGGTACAATTTTAAGGTTGAGCCGTTCAGAAACAAAAACAGAGGCCCTTCTCCTTCCCTGGGAGCAAAGGGTCTTCATCATCTTCATCGTTAGGACTATCTCTGGGAGCATCTCTAGGGACTGAGGTTTTCTCCTTTCCCATTTGGAGCAAAAGTCCTCATCTGGTCCATCTCTCCCTGTCCAAACTTCTCATGAAATTACAGCTGCGTCAACATCTGCCTATCTCAGCACAGGTGCTTTTGCTTACGAGCTGAACACTCCACCCCCCATATCTTCATGAAATTACAACAGGATACTCTGATATATCATAGCTTCACAACAGAATTTCAGCTTTAAGCATCTCCTCTCTCTCTTCCCTCAGGTTTTCAGCTCTTCACAGCAATAAAAGGGTTAATCTCACCTCGGCCTTGCAGCTTTGCAGCTGGAATGTTGAATTTTTCTTATCGAAGTGGAGAGGGGGGAGAGCCGAGCCACTCCAGCTGCCCATGGCAAGGCAGTGGGGGGGGGTTCCATGGCTGGAACAGGTCCATCGGCTCCAGGATGGCCGTGGCCCGGCCCCCACACGGGGCCTGCAGCCACCTGTCCCAGCACCGGAAACGAGAGAGAGCTTGGGGGGGGAGTTTGCCTATTCTTAAATGTGGATCTCAGAGGTGGTCACAACTTTAAGTGGCTTAGAGAGTTGTCCATATTCAAACTGGCCGCTGATAGGATCTATCAGTTCCCAGAGGAAACTGTAAGCACCCCTTAGCAAGGACATCCCTTCCGGGACTATGCTTGCTAACCTATGACACTGTGTCACTTGAAAATAAAAATAAATTTGATTTCTGTATTTCTTCAATATTTTTCGGATGAAAAGTTATGAGACCCTTGGAATTCTGTTCAAATGAATGCTATGTGACTTCCTAGGTTCTGGCGACAGTGTAACTCAACATGTTCAGGGTGGGCACCGTGCGAGTAGAACACCAATTAAATGCTCTGTTCTACAAATGGTATAATGAGTTTCTTGACCCTCAGCAAAACCACACCTTTATACTCTCTTTCATCCTTTCTTACCTGTGAAAAAGCAAAAGTAGTATTTGCAAATGAATGAAGGCATTAATCCTGATGTACTCTTCCAGTCAGCAGTCTGTTCTTCTGGAGAAAAAAAAAAAGAAACTCTGTTATGAATGCCATCTATTTATTCCTTCTGAGGTAAAGCAGAAATTACTGTTAATCTGAAACTCTAACTGGTTTACAGTTTCCATGAAATGGCACATATTTACTTTTCTGCTATCAGCTACCTTAAATTTCCAAAGAATTTTTATAGCACCAAACAATATACACAGGCTTACACATCTTTTATATGTTCTTTATTCAAGGTGTGCAAGAGGCACAAGAATCACATATTTTATAACAGTTGGCCAAAATAATCTTCAAACATTTATTTTTCAATTCAATTCTGCTCACCAAAAGACTCTGTACAATACAGGTTTTACAGTATATAGCAGTTTACATTCCTTTGGTAGACTCCAGACATCTCCCAAATCTAATTCCTCATCAACCCTAGTCCCAAGTGTCACATTATTTTAATCACACAGCCATAATAATTAGATTTTATCTTTTCCCAAGCTTTAAAATCACTGCACCAGCCTAAAATTGCTGTAGAAATTGTGCTTTTACATACCTAAAATTTAAAAATCTAATATTGGAATTATTTTAACCAGCTTAGCTGTCAATCTTGCATCTCTATCTTCAGCATGCATTGAAGCAATGCTCCAAAGAAGGTGCATAAGTTCTGTACATAGTCGATGGACAGCAGTGGGTGCACTTGAAGATTTGCACACACTGAGCACCACATTTAAACTGGCCTGATTTCTTCCTGGAGATTCTAAAATACCTACAGTCATAAAATGTAAGATCAGCAGCTATTACACAGCTGAATATATGGTACAAATTAAAAGAACAGCTTGTAAGACCTTTTTTTGACTTTTTTCCCCCAAATATGAGAGTTGGCCTAATAAAAAATACTGACTCTCCATTTTATCTTACTCTGAGAATGTAAATGTGGTATTGTGGTAGTTTTCCCACCGAGAAAGGATTGACGCAGGGATAGTTTTATCCTGTAAAAATCCTCTTAATAACTTCTGGTTCCCAAGATAAGGCAGTCAAGTCAGAATCTATTAATGTTTAAAATTTCTATTGACAAAGTAAAAGATGATTTCTGTAACAATCACCTTTGAAGAAATTAAGTAATCTTTGATTGAATGAATTTGCTTATACAGAAATAAAGTTTTTAGTATATTAATTAACTAAATGTTGCTCTCAGGGTGCAACACTAATAAATTTTGTACTTTTCATTATGTGATTAATGTAAAAATGCAGGTATGCACTCATTCACAGTGTAATTTACATTATGGTTAATAAAAATCTAATTAGAGTAAAAAAAAAAAGGATTACAGTTATATAATCCACAATTGAATTATTTAACTTAAATAAGTTTTATGAGAACAACAATTCAATTGTCTTTTTTTTTTCTTTTAATGTGAAAAATATTAAGGGCTGCTCTGCTTTTCAGTAAAAATCATGGGGTTTGGGGTTTATAGGGGGTGAATTACTGAAAACCACTGTTTCTAGTAATCCTGGAATTCTTCAGAAAAAACCCATCACAATATTGACTCAATTAGAGTAGTTACATATGATGTTATTTTTTCTTTTAAAAAAATAATATCATGGTGGTTTTAATTGATTTGGTTTCTCAGCATGGTCAAGTGCCTTATGATAAGAGAAAATATGGATAAAAGCAATAATTGACCTATGAATCATTGGAGGAAAGAGAAACTTGCCAAGGCTACAGGATCAAGGAGAATGTTGAAAATGTAGTGGATATGAGGGAGAAAAAGCTAAAATACTTCTGAATTTATCTACAAAGAACACGAGAAATTAAAAGGGCAGAGAGGCCCTGCATAGAGCAGAAAATTGAAATGAGAAAGGGAGTCATGGCAGAGTTGAACAAAAAAAATGTCAAATTGTACTGGACAAGAAAGGAAACCTGTATTTTATGGTAGCCTAGAACTTGGTATTCACTCAGGTAAACCAGGAGAATGTGCATGAGCCCTGTGGTCTGAGAATAGTTACAGAAATTACCTCATGTAATTTTCCTGTTGATGAACAGATTAAAGAATGGCTTCTTCCAGTTTATTTGCCAAGTTTTGTTTTTTTTAAACTGTTCAATCTGCAGAGGAACTTTATTTAGGAAACTGTATGAGAACCGTACGAATGTGAATTTGAAAGAAATGGGAACCACAGACAGGTGAAAAATATTCTTTTATAGCATTATACTATGCACAGCTTTAAATTCTCTTGAATGCATCTCTACATAAATTTCAGGAGTCTTTTAGTGAGGTAGACTGTAGATACTTAGGACATGATGAACTGACATTTTCCCTAAGGCTTAAAGAAAGAAGAAAACAGGCAGTTTCTGTACTTTTTATTTTTATATTTCAGAGCATGAGGCTTCTTGATAGGATGTTAGGATTTATTAGACAGATACACAGACCAAGGATAGATTTTAAGAGCTCTGAAGTCATGCAGTGTTTATAGGATTTATTTATAATATACATGAGGCAAGTTAAAATCCCTGCTTTCTTGCTTTCTATCAATGACTCTTTGGCCTGCATATTCCAAAGCATTTTAAATTATGAAAGGGAATGTTTTCCCTTTTCTTTTAGCTAAGAGAAGGAATCTCAGATATGAGATCTTTGATGGTCAAGTATAGACAGCTTGCTTTTTGCTTATTTTTAAGCCAGACATTACTTTTTTCTTTTTCCCCTGAACTTTTTTTACTTTTCAAATTGATTTTTTCTCATTGATGACCTGAGAAATCCAATATTTACCCAGCTCCAATAAAAATCAGAAGCATATGTATGAGAAAAGGATAAGTATTCTATGTGTAGTCTTCTTATACTGAATTTTAAGAACTTCCACTAGAAAAAACCGAAACCAAACCCAACCAAAAAAAAACCGACCAAAAAAACCCTCAAAAACAGCAACAACAACATAAAAAAACAAACCACAAAGCCCTTCTCTAAATAAGAACAACTTATAAAAATAGAAGGTAGGTATTTTGCCAATGAAAATGTGTAAAGCCAAAACAAATGAGTCCTGATCTTTATTTGGTTACATTTATATGGACCCCATTAAGACATCTGTTTCTGTGATGATAACGTAGAGGAGTTGTATAAAGCATGAGGGACCACTTCTACCTAAAACATCACACTGTTTTTATGCACAAATTCCACTTACAGTTATTTGCATAGGGGAAATTTCAGAGCAATACCTAACATTTTTGAGGTGTGCTTTATTTCTACATGCAGTAAAAGGCTAGCATTTGAAAGTGGATAAGTTTTAACATGTCTTTAAAGCCATATGCAGAGTTCTAGGACCTTTGATACACAAATTATTGTCCCTGGAGCCAATGGAAATTCAAATGAGAAATGTGTAAAATTCCAGTCCTAAAGCTTGATCTTGAACTACACTTGTTTCAATAACCACTGCTGAAGGTGGAATCAGCTACAAGACCATGACAGAGATCAGCCAGGAAATCGTAAAGTCGCATGGCATTGATGGGAAATACATTCCAGAATTGTTGTCTGGTTTTATTGTTGAAGGAGATAAGGAAATACCTCTTTTCAGAAACAAAAAGCATAAATCACTGTAGGGTCAAAGTCTGACAATACACATCAGATGATTTAGCATGCAATATGTAAAATTAAATACCGTTAAAGTTTCGAAACCTAGTTTTGCATATTTAGGAAAGCTGCTCTCTTCATTTATTTAGATTACAATATGAATTGGCACCCAACATAGCAGAAACACGCCCAGCTTCTTTTATTTATTTGTTTCATTCATTAACAAAGTAAGCACAGTGGAAGGAAAGCATTTCAATGTCTTGCCCTTCATTATTATTGTTTTTATTATTGCTGCTATTCAAGTCCCTTGCAAAATATTTCTTGTTATGTAAAACCAGTCTATAAATCACAAAAAAATCTCCAAAAACTCCCCAACCCCCCCCAACACTATGTACATATAAAATACATTGTGCACATGTATTTGTAGTTCATATGCACATATAATGGTTTGTGTATAGATATGTATACATATACAGATATATATATGTATATGTATATATATATATGTATTATATATATTTCCTAGAAATATTTGATTCAATTATGTCAAAAAGACTGGAAAAGTACTATTTTTAAAACCAAATTATAAAAAATCTATATTAATTGCCAGATTTTTATTTTTTTAACGTCAAAAATTGGTAGCGTATTTCTTATTCTAGTAAAACATTGGTGTTAATTTTTTTCATTTATTCAGGAATCATTAAACTCTATTGTTTAATATCTTTGTGACTTCATAGAAACATAAAATGATGAAATATAAACAGATAATATAAATTGACATATTTTAAAAAGCTTATTTTCTTGAAACAGTAACTTTCATGCTTAAAATAAATGTGAAATATATATGTATCAGTCAGAATTATTGAGAGATTACATATATAGAGATAAGTGTACCTGCACTAAGTGCAAAAATTTTAAATTCTTCAAAATTGTTTTCCATTTCTTACATTTTTATTCATTAATTTTTTCCTGTTCTCCACAAGCTTAATTTTTTATTTAAAATAATTGTATTCAAGCTGTTTGCATTTTCGTTAGCTTTCTTTACTGTGAGATATATGACAAGTTTATGACTATCAATTCTGAAGAAGATCTTAGGCTGGGTCACTGCTAATACAATCTAAAAATTTTCTTCTAGAGAGCACTATTAGATACTTTGGAGGATAAAAATGTTCGAGTAAATGTGATTTTAAGGCTAGTACTAGTTTAGAAAGATTGGATTTGTGGCAGCTTGGGAATTTGTACAATTTAAGCTCTGTAATGTTTGAAATCTGAATTCAATCTCAATTCATTGCCTCTACATACTTGTAAGAATTGTTTGAAGACCTGGAGGACCAAGAAGGTGCCTTACACATTCAAACATCTTGATATTTTGTTTACCCTAGCATACAGTACCACCACTTGAGACGCTTTACTGATTTGCTTATTTTCAAAATTTAAAAAGTGTCACGCTACAAAAAGAAACTAAAGCTCTACAGTGTATGCCAAATAAGATGCCCCAAAATAAAATCACTACCTGGGGTTTTTATTTACTTCTGAAAATCCTACTTATGGGTTAATCTTGGCATCTATCTTAATAAATAATGTATGATTATTTAAATGCATAAAATGTATTAATTTACAAATATGATGATGATAACTTTTGCAAATATAAGTCAAGTAATAGAAAATTAACATCAAAATCTCTATTGGAATGACTAGTTTTTTCAGAGACTGCAGCAATGTTGCAGTTAATACTTGTCAATCACAATACATTAAACTGAACATTTCATATGAAATGTATTAATATCTCCTAACATTTGAAAGTAATAATAACAACAACAATAAGGTTTTTTTAACATTTTATTATTTCCAAATTTTGCTACAAGCAGACTATAAGGAAAGTCATTGAACAATGGCTAATATGAAAGAACATGAAAGACAATGCTATCAGTTTGTTCATTTTTCAGAATTTTCAGATTTACTAATTTTTATTTGACAAGTATATTATAAATATGAATTGATATTATATTTTTAAATTCCCCAAATGAATAGAAGTTACAAGGAAGAGTGGAGGAAGGAGTTAATGTCTGTATTCATATTTATATTTATAAAAATATTTCAATTATGTTCTCTTTTAAAGATGGATAGTGATTAATAACCATAGGAAATCTCTTCCAAAATCTCTGCCCACTAAGAGCTAGGCGCCTAATCTAAGCTAGGTGTCTATGAAGCCTGTGACCACTTCATAAATTTTAGATGCTTAATAATTCTGTATACTACATATCCCTCTTAGGTTGTGTTGGAATTTCCTCTGGAAAGTTAAATGATATTAATTCTGTCCCTACACTTTTAGGATACATAAATATTGATGCAATACAAATTGAAATAAGAGCTGTTAAAGAAAATATGCATTTAGTCTGTATAACCTGAATTCTGTGATCAAATTGACGAACTTTTGTTTAGACATGCTGTGTGGGATTCATCTGACCACATGTAGGCACATGCAGTAGCTATCTAAGGAAGTTCGGTTCACTTTCCTCTGAAGCATCTACCACTACTCTTCATTCTACCATGAAAGCTTGGTTTAAACTGAGAAATCTAATTTTCAGGCATGAAAATCTTCATGAAATAATTCCTGGCAAAGGTGTCAAAGAACAACAATGACAAATATATATTACAAAAATCTTTGGAGGATTTGCCCAATATTTCCCTGAATTTTACCATTTAATCAGACTTAACTAATAGCTGTGATAGTAAAACATGAATGTGTCACATGTCAACACTGATATTCTTCAAAATCTGGTATGACATAGTTTTGATATTCCTTCTTGTTTGGCTTGAAATGGTTCATATCTGTTGAATCAGCATGTCAATAAGAGCACAAGTCAGAAACATAAAAAAATAGTTGCATCAGGGAATTCAGAAGACACAGATGTAGATCGCAGAGGTCTAATCCTGTGATTCCAGTTGGTATGAAAGGTTCTGTTACTGTCCTTGTTTATTGCTGTGGCATATTCTTAAGGTGAAGAACATCTCAGTTTGTCCTCTCTAAAATGCTAAAATCACGGAAATGCTCATTGCCTCTTTCATCACAGAGGAAAGATGTAGCTGACTCTTGAAGTCAGCTCTCAAGCAATCCCTAGCATTGTTAAAAGAATGGCTGAAATGAATATTTTAGATTGAGGATATGAAAAAATTCCTTCCATTCTCTAATTCAGTTTTTCATTCTATTATGGATAGTACCATGGATTGATCTAAAGTAGAAATTGTTTTTCTCATTAATAATAAGAGAGATACTTTTATGACCCTGAACATGTGTTTCAACAACTATTTGAGATTCTGTACAAAATCAAGAATACCATACCAAAATAAATTAAAATTCCTATTTTAGTGTCTAAATACATCTCTGTGTTAGGAAGATTCTCATGACTGAAATATTAAAATCGGGAATGTTATTCGTAGCATTTGCAGTTAAAACTGAATTGGGACAAGGGGAGTGAGAGTGTATTTTGTCAAGCTAGGTTTTATTGTTTGGACTCCCTTACCAAAATATATAGCACTAAGTCCCCAAAACACATTACAGAGGAGGTTAACCAGTGCATGAAGTAGCAGTTTACTGGGTTTCATCTGAGAAAAACAAAACATGTAGTGTTCAAATCTGTGATATACTATGAGGCTTAACCTTCAAATATAAAATATCTACAGAATTTATGAGTTGTAGAGAATTTCATTTTTTCCTCTGAAAAACCTTTATCCAATATGGGAGAGCACTGTGGTAGCTCTCACAAAGTTTTTTGGTGAAAGGAAAAGGTCAACTATTACAAAAGTGAACCTTGTGAATTTGAAAACTATTAAAGCTTAGATGATAAAGGTATGAGCAGAAATGTATGAACAACAACTGGTAAATATTTAAGGCATTTCCAAGCTAATCAATATCTGGAATTGCTAACTTTAGTGTGAAAATAAATAGTGAAAACATACAAGCAAAAAATCTATACTTTCTGTGAAGCAAATGGAAAAAGGTTATAAAATATAAATGACACCTCTTTCCACCAATATAGAGGCCTTCAGCATATACAGACAGAAAACCATGAAGGTTTTATAAATAAATAATAAACCAGAAGCTAGAAGAGATTGTGAATATGGAAAGAAATAAGAAAATGCACTAAGAATTTTGCAGAACAAAGCTGCATTATTTAATTTAGCATAATTATAATTCCACAATTACATACTAAAATAATGCAAAATAATAATGCTATTTATAAAAGCATACACTACATTTAATTTATTTTAATGATTTAATTATTTATTTTTTTAAAAATCATTAATACAGTGAGGTGAGTTGAACAGTGTGTGAGCTGACACACCCCAACCCAGCTGCTTTTCACCTCCTCTTCTTTAAAGGTGGCGGTGGTGGGGAATACAATGCAAAAGCTTGTGGGTCAAAATAATTCATATTTCAAACTTACCATCATGGCCAAAACAGACAAAGCTTGGGGAAAATTAGCTTAGTGTATTGCCAGTTAAAAGTAGAGTTGGATAGTGATAAACAGAGTCAAAAATAAAAACACCCTCCTTTCTTTGCCATTTCAAGTTCGTTCCTTGCTTCCTGACTCTTCTGTCTCCCCATCCCCTACCTCCAGCAGAGGATGGCTGGTGTGGTCAGACTATAACAGGACTTTTCTGCTGCTCCCTCCTCCTCTCACTTATGGCTCCTTTGCAAAGCAGGCTGGCATCAGTCCCTGCCTCCTTCTCACAAAGGCTACCCCTGCAGCCCCCAGCACCCAGGACTTGCTACAAAAACCCAACATAGCCAAAGGTGGCAGTGTCATAACATGAATGAAAGGTTGTGAAAAAGCATGGGGCAGCCTCTCAGGGGTTTGCTGTCTAGAGCCTGGAATACAGGACTAGTGGGTCTAGTCGTTAATTGTAATTTAGTATGTATTGAAAATTTTCTTATTTTTTAACCACTAAATAAATTCATATTTAGCTACACAGTTGGCAGCTTGGACATATGTATGATGAGTATACCATGCAATTTAGCAGAGTTTCCTGTGAGCAGAGCAATTTACTGCTACTATTGCATTGCTATTACAATTGCATTGCTATTGCAATTTAATTACATGTATTGCATATATCCTGAGAGTTAAAAGAAAATGGAAGTTGGCAGGTTGAAATAATGACTTGATAGAAAAGAAAGTAAAAGGTGCTAATTTCCTCTCAGCACGCCATTTCCATCACTCATGGTGTCTCCACTTGAAAATAGGACAGCCTTTAAGATCCACAGAAAAACACAAACTGGACATATCAGGCCACTTACATATCTATCAGCATACAACAAAAACACAAGCTCTCATATCCATTTACTGTTTTATCCTATACATGCTTTTACCTGTAGATACTTTTCATAGTGTTTTTAAGACATATGTAATTATATATGCTAAAACATAACTGCAGATTGACTTTTACGTCTTCATATTATCCATGAAATATATATAAATACCAGTATTCAATTTGGCACAACTGTCTTAAAAACACACTTTAAAAACATTTTAACTTCAGAATTTTTTCCAGGATTTTTTTTATTTTCAGTGCTTGACGTGAATTGGAGGAATAAGAATACTCTTCCTCTTAAAGCATCAAACATTGGTCTTCGTCACCTTCCCTACAGCTGAATATTGCCCTACATATAGAAGAGTCTCACAGGAACTGATGCAACGTTTTCAGCCAAGTATAGCCTATGTTATGCCATGAAAAACAAGGTCTACCACTCTATGAGTAACTTTACACTGTTTCTGTCACACAAATCTGAGACAGCTCCTCAACTGCTGCACTACTGTATACTGTCAAGTAATGTGCAGATTTCCTTTGAAGTGCAGAATTTATAAGCCAAAATAAACAATAAAGAAGCAATGAAGAGCTCTGCCAGACTGAATATCAAACTGCCAAGCAACAATCTTCCCTCCTCTTTATTCATTCACTTAATTTGTGTTTTACTAATTTTGGCTATAAAGATTGGCAACAACAGGAAGAACTGAAACTAAAGTGGCATGTATAGAAGAAGGAAACAAGTAATTAGGGGAATAAAAGGAGGTCATAGAATTTCCTGAAATTTCCAGAACCTGGTATATTGAAGAACTGGAAAGGAATATTATCTTTTCCAGAGAGTGTGAGATAATAGCATACTAAACTAAGAAAATAGTATACTAAAACAATACAAAGGAATATTTGAGCATTGTATCTGCTTATTCTATAACAGAGAAATAGTTATGATAATAGTATTCAAGTAGATGAAAGGCTGCTGTGAATGTGAGGGGGGATAAATTGTTTTCCAAGTCTCTTGTAAATAACTTACAAAATGGACTTAAGCTACATTGAGAGATTCAGAAAAGGAAAATACAAACAAACAAAAGCACAATCAAACAACAATCACACACACACACAAAAACAACCCAAATTCTACCGAACAGGAAAAAGCCTAGCAAACTTCCCAAGTCTAGCTGATAGCTACTTCCTAACCTACACTTAACATGGGAATTACCTGCCTACAAATTCTGTAGAATAAAACCTATTTGAAAGATAAATTAATATTGATACATTAATAAGTACATATTAATAAGTTAAATATTAGTCTCCTTTCAACAAAACTTTGAAAGTCTTGTAACAGATTAGTTCTCTGCTCTAGATAAACACCTACAGAACAATTAATGTTCTCAGTAAGAATGCTTTCTAAGAAACATCAAACACACTGACTAAAATACCCCTGAGCACAGCACCAGCCACACACTAGGTTTGATGATTCCATGGCTGTGAAGGCCTAACGGTAACACCTTTTCCTTCTGACAGGTTATATCAACCTGGGTAACCACATCATGGCAGGGAATGGGTCTGAAAAACATGTCTAGATTTTTCCTGAAACATCTTTCTATTGTGTGTGTGTGTGTGTATTTATTTACATATCCATTTCAGCATGATACACAAGCTGGACAGAAAAGAGAACACATCCTGGAGTATTACGAATAATGTGTTTAACATAACACATGTGCAAGGTTTTCTAAATGTAAACCCTCTTTGTGCCTTCATATCTCTACTTTACATGTTTTAAGGCTAGAGATTGCGAGTGCCATGTGTCATGTTATTGAAATAATTGATATTTACTTACAGGTATTAAACACATTTTTGAACCATGGGATGGCTAATGTAGAGTGACTGACATCAGTGTCAGGTATTCTACACAGTGTTTTTCTTTATTTCAGCTCATGATTAAATTCAGAATTTCTAAATATTTTATGCATTTTATAACACATTTTCTACTGTGGATTCATAAAATCTTCAAGTCCTTGATACAAGAGCTAAAAATGTGGGTGACTTTTTTGTGCTCTTTATGTACAGTCAGTGAGACCAACAGATGCAACCTAATATGCAACCAAAAACAGTTTTGATTTTTCAGTTCTCATTGTGAGCTGCACAGGACAAGTTTAAATATTAAGATATGAAAAAATGGTCTGATACTTATTATTAATTATCTGATATGGTTGATGAAACTTAAGAAGCTGTCTCATTTGTGGTAGAAGTGGCAAAGATTTCTTTCCTTCTTCCATGTTCTCAAGGAAGATAAGTTTCACCTCACATTTCAGATCAGAGTATAAAAAGTGAGTTAGTGGGATAACATATTTAGTCTAGTATTACGTTAATGTCTACTGTTCCTGTAGCAGGTAACTGCTCCCATAAAAGTTATGTATTATCACTATCATTAATTTACCAAACTAAAGTCAGGTTCATTTGCTGTTGAGTTTAAATGTTCACAATCATTACCATCCTAGAAATGCTGATGCAATTTGTTTACACATGAGTGAGATACAAGGGCTTTTATAACAGGAAATTAAGTGTTCAAGGACACTTTTTCAGATTTTCCCGTAAGTGTGGACTAATTTTTACATACTCTCTTGAAATTAAATCTTGAATTTGGTACAGCTTCGCTAGCTGCATAAAGTTTTTATTCTTCTGTTTGTTTTTTCTTTATATTCTTTTTGTCATGACCACCTGAAACTGTCATGTGGGAAAAAACCAGTTTTTCTTTCCTATATTTTCCATCATCTTACATACCATTAAAAATGGTTTTACTCCTTGGTTTTCTTGGTTTTTTTTTGTTTCTTTTTTTTTTTTTTTTTGTTCTCTGGTATTTTAAGTATAAATTCCAAATAATTTGTTTTTTAAATTAATTAATCTGCCAAGTTAAGCATAGGTAAACCTGAACATCATCTCTAGCTATAAAACCTCCTCTCTCTTTCTGAAATCTGTTTTTGAAAAATCAAAGTGTGAGTTGTGGTGTTTAATGAAGCACCAAAACAAGCTGTTGTTTTAAAGGAAGAGCCTGGATTTTTTTGTAACATGTAAAATTACTAACAGCAACCCCCATGAAATTACCTGAGTGAAAAAAAAAAGGTTAAAACTGACAAGGAGAAAAATAAGACTAAAATTCTATAGTTTTATCCATGTGTTTATTCATGGACGGCTTTCATGCTGATGCAACACTCATTAAATATCACTTTATTCTTGTAGTATCATTGAGGCCTTCCTTAATATTCTCTGATAGCATTGAGGCCTTCTACTTTTAACAATCTCCAATGACACAGATTCCACACCTTCTCTGAAAACTTGCTCTAACACTTGATCACTTCCATGGTGAGGCAGATTTTCTACACAGAGTCAGAATTTCCCAGGATTTTTCGATTTGTGTTCATTGCCTCTCATCCTTCTACTGTCCACCTTGGGCAAAAGTCTGCCTGTCATCACCACGATGTTCCTTTAGGTAGCTGCAAAAAGGAAAAAATAAAAATGCCCCTTGACCTTCTAGAGGTAGAAAAAACTCTAGTTTTCTCAAGTGTCGAGGAAACTTCCCAGTCTGACCATTCCCAAGACTCTCTGGCAGTCACACTTCCAGTGCCAGAGATTTTCACTGATGGAACTGAAGCCCCTTCACATTGGGTGGGTCCAGTGACTCCATGGGTGCCTGGCTTGACTCCCCACACATCCTACCCACACAGTCAGACCAGGTGTCCTTACCGGTTTCCTTGCCCAGGTTTCCCTTAGCAGAATCTCAGACGTTCTGTTTCATAAAGCCATTTTTTCACTGCACAGTGACACAGAAACAGCCCAAACTGAATGACAGACTCATTCTGCCTCATTTTTTTCACAAAGATTATTCACTCTTAAGTATGATTACAGATGAATTTGTAGATTTTGGTGGCTGGAATTCTAGCTTTGGGATAACGCTTAGGGCTTATGGTCATGAAATTGCATCAAATGAGAAACTATTTGCAAAGCAGAAAGTCATAACTATCACTGTTGCTGAGAGCTACATTAGTTTTCTTTTTGTTAATGCAGTTCATGGGTTGTTTTCAATAATAATAATAATAATAACAATAGTCTGAAAATACAGTGAATTAATAAATCAGAGGCTGAAATCAAGCAAATAATAACCAAATTTCTGAACTTCCAAACAAATAAGTTACATAGGCAAATTTGAGATGGTTTGCTTAGCTAATTCTCATCAGGACAGGCCTAAAATGAGAGAAAAGGACATAGGATATCTGTGGTTGATAACTAAGTAAAAATTCAATTTAAAAAAACTAAATTTCTGTAATGAAAGGATATTTTGCAGTATGTCTCCTCTGCATTCAGCATATGTTTTGGAAATCTCAGATTTCAAATAAAAGAAATATATGTAAGAAATCCAGAACTGATTTCTAAGCCAAAAATGTTTATTTTTATTATCAAGTAATACTATCTGTGATTTTTTTATAGTTAATCTTTTCTTATTCCTTTGAACATGATCATAAGCTTACTATCATTCATGAATATTCATTTTCATGCTGGAGACAGTGGCACTAAGAAAAGAACCCTGTTGCTTTCTTCTTTAATTTTTCTAGAAGTTTTAGAAGAGCCAGGTTGTCCCTCTGGGTATGTATGTGTTACAAAAGCTCAGCATAAATGTTCAAAGACAGTGTTTTGATTGCTTGGGGAAAAAAATATTGTTGAAAATATTGTAGTATTTCTGCCATCATGTAACAAATAAGTAACACAAATAACTAGAAGTTCTGTACACTATGTGCCTAATTGTACCACAATAGAGGTCTATAATCCATTTTCAGATTCCTAGGTGTATCACAGAAGCATAGCTAAATTAATTAATTAATATAAAATTTATCCTTTGACTGAAGGGTTTTGTTTGGGGTTTTTTTTTTTCAATTTCTGCTAATGCATTAGTTCTGTGGATGCTGCTCCACGAAGTCTGAAATGACCTTTTTCAGTCCTAGCTTGAATTAGTATATTAACAGCAGTAATTCTGCAGTCCCAAGACTGATGATGCTGTAATTTTCCAGTCTAATCATACTGAACTTCAAACATATTCAAAGCAATTCTATTGAAGTTACTGTCTCAGAAGTGTTTTTGCAATATGTGTGAATTACACATGAGGACACAACCATTAAACAAGTGTTTGTCAAGCTCATTGGAAATGAAATAAAGGAAGATACTTCCCTAACATAGCAGCTCATGTGAACCTGGCCCCAGTCTTTGATCATATTTAGACCTCACATGATTATAAACTAGAAAAAAAATAGGAAATCTAGGCAGAATCTAACTTTTTTTAAGTGATCATTGGCAACTCATGCCAGCTACTAAACTTGAGGGGCACATGAATAGTTAACATGAATAGTTAAAATACATGCCTCCATCCACTCACACAACCCACACACCTCCATGAACAACTGCTGTCATGCTGAAGGGCCAAGACAACATTGAAACTGTTGCACTCTCACAGTATTTGGAGAAATCAACCAGCTGGAGTGAATGATCTGATTTTCCAAGACCCTGGTACTGACACTTTTACTGTCATGCATGTGTTATCTACAGACCACGTGTATGTGGGTGAGATAGAGAAATCATTAACAACCTGCTATGCCCATCTCACTCACACATTAGTTTTTATGTCACAGAGTGACCCAGATCTCTTCTTGAGATTATCTCACTCTATATTGCCTTGTGTCAACAGAAAACCCCATAATACCTTCATAATCTTATAGTCATTTGGATGACAGAATTGCTGAAATCAGGAGTCCTCTGGAAACTCTCTAGTTCAACCCACCTAACCCAAAATGGGTCAGTTAAGTTTTTAATCCCCTTCACTGTCTACTTACTAAATCTGTATTTCATCAGATAAATCTAGTATAATGTTATGAAAAGACTTAAAAAAAATAAAAATATGATTCAGTGCTCTCCCATTACACACAGAGCCAATCAACTCATCATAGAAGTCTATGTCAGAGGTTAAGCATGGTTTCTAACTCATAAATTCTTGCTGTTAACTCCCATTCTCTTCTTGTCCTTCATATCCTTGGAATCAAGGTGAAATTCAGCAGATGAAGTTCTTTAGTTCTTCATTCTTTCTCCTCTTGGAGATAATAATGACATTTGCCTTCTTTCAGTCCTCAGGAACCTCTTCTAATCAACACGACATTTCAAAGGCAATCAGGAGTCTTCTGAGTCCTATGTTGGAAGACCATTCCTGGGGGTCATAAATTCCCAGCTGAGACCGAATTTTTTCAATATTTGCTTCTCCAGCTGGATGCACGTATGTCTATGGGGCCTGACAGGATTCATTCCAGAGTACTAAAAGAGCTGGCTGATGTTATTGCAGGACCTCTCTCTACTATTTTACAATGGTCTTGGGAGTCTGGAGAGGTCCCAGCCAGATGGTAGCTGCCAAATGTACTTTCAGTTTTCAAGAAGGGATTTTATGATTCTATGAAGACCAAGGTGAAGGATGCATTGAGTACCCTGAACATTGCTATATTTTCTGCTACAAGTTTACTTGCTTGTGGAACATTACCATCACTGGACCAAAAATGTCCCTATCCTTATTTTTTTCTGATCATAATATCATACAATTATAGAATCATTTAGGTTTGAAAAGACCTTTAAGATAATCAGTTCCAAATGTAAACCTAACTCAACCAAGTCCACCACTGAACCATGTTCCTAACTTCACTACTTTAATGATTTCATAACTCTCAGCTATGTCCTAGTTCAGACAACCAAATTAAAGAGTAATATAGGCTGTAAGAAATCTCTAGGAGTCACCTTTCACTCTCTCTCCCATTTCTGAAAGCCAGACCTATTCAGATCAACTTGCTCACACCTGAGTCTGGCCAAGTTTTGACTGTCTACAAAATGAAGATTCCACAACCTCTAAATATCCTTTGACTAATTTATTTTCCTGTAACATTAATTGGCACTTTCATACATTTTATTGCAGCTTCTGACCACTGACTTTCATCCTTTTGCTGTGTATCTCTGAGACAATAATGCTAATATCTCTCTCCTAAGTTTTAACTGTCAGTTCTGTGTTCAGCATGATGCAAACTATCTTCCTAGAATTTACCTTATTTTTTGTACATAGCAACTCTTTTTTCAACGCCAGACACAGTTTTTTAAGGTCGTCTAAGACCTTATAGCCATCGATACTATATTTAAATACCTTCATATATTTTCCAAACTCACAGATGTTACCCCTTAGCTTTTTCCAGGCTAATAATGGAAACTGAATAAAATTGATCATACCAACCATCCTGAGAGATCTTTCTGTTGACTTTTCTCTGTTATGAAAAGTCACCATAAAGTCATATAATTTTTTCAATTCCTTAATCAATTCTTCTAGTAAGTCTGACTGTCATCCCCCCTTATGCTCAGGGACAACACCCACTGCTTGGACTGAGGGCTCTGGTGTTGGTGGCCCACGGGCCCCAGGACACAGACAGGGCTTTGTAGCTGGACTAATAGAGTTGTTTTTCTGTATATATACTTCCTTTCTGCACATAAAAAGATTTTGACTATATCAAATCCAAGTACTCTTCCATGCTTGTTGGTTTTCCCTCTATTTTTACCGAAAATAATTCTGCATGATGTTTCTATTCAGACTGGTTCTCTTTTAGTTGATGTGAAACACATCTGTCCCATATAGTTCTTTAGGTTTTGCATATGCAGCTGGCAGTGTTACACAAGCTGTTGTCAAGAGACTTGGACTCCTTGCTGGTCAGAACCCTAGCAACCTGAATGTCACCCCTAAATTTTCCACCTATTCTTCCCTACTCAATTGCTGCTAGCATGGGTTAGTACTAATAGTTCTGCCTTTCAATATCAAATAGCTTTATTTGGTCATTTTTAGTGCCACAAAATCAGCAGTCAACTTGAATGTTTACCAGAATTACTGCTACAGACAACTTCTTCTGCCACCCCTGAAGATGCTTCATTCCTTTTTTCTACAGTATCTCTTGAATAACTTAATAACAAAGTCAGGCCTGGTCTTGAAGGCTACTTACACCTCAGATTCAGACATACCTAAAAGTATGAAGAAGAGAGCAGGGTGAAGTGAATTTTATACTCTTAGAGATTCTGACTCCCAATGAAAACTAAACATTTATTGCACTCTTTCTCATGGCTGAATGATACAAATTAAAAATTCACCAAGCTTACCAGCTTCCAGAAGTCAGCCTCAGATCCTCCTCTGGCTCTTCCCATGCAAAACTTTCAGGAAAACTTCACTGTGTCCTTTTGTAACTCACTATTGTCTTTAAATTGCTGAGGAACAATGTAAAAAAAATGGAGCAGCTCTAAATTTAAAAGAGGTTCAGGTGCTATATAGATTTTTAGCCTTTTACTCCCACTGCCAAGACAAAAATATCTAATTAAGTCCCATTTTTTACTACTGTCAACTCTGACCTAAAGGATATTTGAGGGAGAAATTGAGAACTGACATAAATAAGGTAGATTTTCCAGGACAGGAATAGGACTGCAGTTGGATGACAGCTGTAAAAGGTTTTAAGCAAGCATGGGTGTAAAGACCATTTTTGTAGTAAGAACTCTGAATTCAGGTTGGTGCTCTGTTTTCTCTTTTTTCACAGTTTAGCCAGTTTCTTTCTTGATTAGACATCTTGTCTACAGCTCATTTCAGACACAATACTCACAATATTTCTACTTACATCTTCCCACTCAAGCCCTTCTGTTATTGAATTTATAGGCCATGTTATCTTTTGGTGTCTATTCAGTAGTGTTAAACACAGTGTTATTCTACCAAAAGTTCAAGCCATCAGCTATGTAGAAGAGAATTAGAATATATAAATTCTGATGATTTTGTTGGAAAAAACAGATGCAACAGATACACTGCTGGAGACAATAAGTTCCCTGTTAAGTCTCAGAGGATAATAACAACAACAAATCTGACATCAGAAAACTGAGTGCTAGAAGACATGAAGCTGAGAGAAGAAAAAGGTAGGAATTTGGTCATGGAGAGGTGGGAATCTAGCCAGAAGTTTTAATGATAACTGAACTTATTTCAAGGAACTGGAATGCTAAAAGAAATCAGTTTGTGATCCGTTTAACAATTTAAAAAAAAAAATTAACTTCTGTGAGTTTTTTTTTAACATGCGTGATTACTGAAAGAGCTTGGTGAAATCACAAATAAACACTATTTGCAAAACCTAGATTTGATCAGCCTTGTGCTCTGGGATACAAATACCAAATCTCAGTGTTCTATGTCAGACAAATTTTTATTATAAAATCATTAATGTGAAGTTATCTGAATATAAATATTTCAAGAAAATGCTCTTCATTCTGATAATCTGAAGTCCAAATAGTGTTAACTAGTCCAATTTCTTCATTGTGTGTTTAAATACAGCTAAATGTCAGCTGTGGCACATTCAGCACCTCTTAAGTGTTGTCCTTTTATGATTATTTCCTTTCCATGTATTTCCTTATAGCATTTCTTCTTAATCTAACTTAAGTTCTTATGCTAATTTATGCTAATTTATGCTAACTAATGCAGCCTTAGACCTGTACAAAATTATCAAACACATATGAGGATCTCAGCTGAAACAAAGTATTTCAGCATTCTGGTGACTTGTACCAGGATACTTAATATCTGACAAGTCATTGCAGTTTTTCTATGAAAATCATCCTGAAATATAATGTGGCTCCAAAAACATAGCTTAAAGATCATACTATATATTTACGTTTATGTTTTATTTTGAACTATGGTCCTTAAAAGAACAATAAGCTGGGTAGCTGTGAGTGAGCAGGGTAGTGTAAATGTATGTCTGAAAGGACATGCTGACTCTGAATCTGTAGGTAAGACCATGATCTATAAGATCGTGACTGCATGATCATATATAGACAAGTCCTACATTAAAATATATCTTGGTCGAAGACTTCTTTTTCTTTTTCCTTTATGTTTTTTCCATTTTGAAGGGACTTCTGTGTGTTTGTACTCAGTGCAATTCACTTCCATCACCACCTAGTGTAAAGATAAATGTTTTCAACTTAGTTCTCAAACGGGCTTTGTTAAAACTTCAGTGCAAACATCAATTGACATTTTGAAGGTCATGACCAATCCCACTTAAAAGTAAGATTAAATAAAAGTTCAATTAATAATCCAAAAAACAAAAGTGCAGAGTTCACAAAATGTTATTAACAGCTATATTGTAGACACAATTAATTCTAGTATCTGAATCTCAGGACAAAGCCCATCTTGAGAGACCTATATCTTATTTTATGTAAGATATATTTACATTTTATATATCTTATTGTAGCATTTAAAAACCAAGAATAAAAGTTCATAAGAGAAAATAGTTTTGCTTTTAGGTGTTGGTTTTCTTTTTCAGTTCCTTTCTATCAGAAAATATACAGCTCCTACTTATTAATTTTTGAAGTCTTTTCATAGTGGATTCTTTACACAACATTTATACCTTCATATACTGTTCATTCTTGTAAACTCCCTGTAATTTCCAACTGTAATTGTGAAAAATGATGCATATGAAGTAGCAATGGTAGAGGCAAATTTTAATAAGTGTGGACAAATTACTCCACATTTAAATCACCTATTTAGTAGGCACATATCTACCTATTGGATGCCCAAATTTATCAAGTATAATCTAGATCTTTATTGTTGATTCTTTAAAAAAATAGTAGTGTGTGATCCTAAACAAAAAGGAATTAAACCAAATTTGCTCTGATGGTGCTCAAACCCTCAGTAATACAGCATGTCTTGGAAAACAAACAAAAATTTATATGAGGTATTTGTATACCTCACAAAATGAGATGGAAGGAAAGCTGTTTTATGTGGTTTTAGTTTCTTAAAAATACAGTCTTTTCCCTGCTATTCCTCATTAGGAATTAATGTACTACTGTGCAGAACAAGAGACAATAGTAGAACAAGACCATAGTACCAATGGAAATATCAGAAAGAAATTTGCAAGGATAAGCTGTGTTTTCAAGTTTCTCTGTTTTCCTTCAACATACCTTACATTCTCATCCAGGAGATGCTGAGAAGCAAAAAGTTATGTAATTCTAAATTCTATGAACCCATCTCACCAGCACCAAATATAGCTGCTATATAACAGAAGGGCTTTTTTTGTCTTTTACAATAACAAGTATTACTATCTTTCTACATATTGCTTCGGTCCAGTGCTGCAATGAAAGAAGAACAGGATAACCTATGTTTACTTGTTTGCTGTTATTCTGCCATTTTCCTCATCTTTACTTTGCCTTATATTATTTTCTTAACTGCAGTCTTGAGCAGGTTAGAGATTTGATAAATGTTCCCATTCTCATTTTCTGCTCATCTACAACTTACCTCTGTCTTACTACCTTTGATATCTTCTGCTCTTGGAATCTTGACACTCTTCAGTCATTTCTGGTTGCTTGATTCTACTTGTGCTGTCACTAATCTCTTTTCGCAAATATGCTTCAATGCTTCATCTTCATGAAAATGTTAAAGGATGCAACTGCTCCAGTGCTGAAATTTTATCTTGTAGCAAATCCTGCTCCAAATATTAAGAGGTTGAACAGCTTTTTACAGCTTTTTACAACTATAATACATCAATTTATAAGTTACATAAATTTAGGAAACTATAGAAAGAAATTCGAGAGATATATTTTTGATGTTTCAATTATTAAGAAACTTTATTTTGGGGGATGAAATGCTTAATGGAAAGTATTAAATAAAAGAATTAATTAAAAGAAGCATTCAAGATTGTAATCTGTACAGAATAGAGGAAAGCAGGTAAGAATGCACCTCGTAATTCCTTTATGGTTTATGTTTGCACAAGGCATATTTGCTAGGCAGGGCTTTTAAATATCTTCAGCATTTTTTGAGTTTGGTAGTTTTTTAAAAACAGATACTGCTTCAGCTAGAGTAGATTTAAGAATGAAGAGAAGAAAAAACCCACAAAAAATGTTACTAGATAATTTGCAGAGGAAATGGAAAAATTAATGTCAAACTGAATTTTTTAAAATATAAAGTTAAGGTTGTGTGAAATTTGGTTATTTCTGAATCTGTATTTAGGTTGAATGCCCACGTAAAACTTTTTTTCAGATTTCTCAATTCATTTTTGAATCTGGTTCCTTAGTATCTAGGGCATTGATTGTACAGGAAGATACCCAAAAATATTTTGCAACACATGATGAATTACAAACACTTTACAGAAGCAGTGGGAGGTATTGTAACTCAAGTAGTATTGAGGGTCTTGTAAAGCCATCTGGCCAGTTAAAATTAAAAGGGAGGAAATAATGAATAGTTGATCCCTTATCCACAAATGCACTATTTAACTCAGTTTAACAATAACTTAAACTAGATTTAGGATGTTATGAAAGTTATCACGAGTGAAAAGAAATGTGAAGCAAGAGATGACTGCAATCAGTAGTGGACAACCAGACATCTGTGATTAAAGAAAGGTACCAATTTTGCACAGCCCCTCACAGGTTACATGAAGAATGGCTGCTGTGGAAGGAGAATGCAGAGACGAAATTAACAAGCTCTGCAGTCCTGGCCTAACATCATCTAAGAGGAGGACCAGGATGCATGACGAGGCATTGGACCTCAGCCTTCTTTATGGAGATGGGGAAGATGTGATCAACAGTTTCTTAACTATAAAATGACATCTTTGTAATAAATATGGAGCTATATTGACATGCCCTATATTTTATAATATTACCCCACAGATTACTATCTGTGATTTGTATGCATGTTATGGTAAGTCAGAACACCTGTTTGCTGCTACTGTAGGATTCCTTTGCCCAGTTTCTGAAGAAAATAACTAGTGAGTGCACCCAGAATATTTTCCCAGTCTATTGATCCTGTAAGTGGCACTAGTCCTCCTGTAATATGAGCAGGAGAGCATTCCAGATCTTGTATGCTCTAGGAGAAGTGATAAAAGGGAGGTCTTTGGAGACAGTGAGTAATCGGAGGGCCTCATTCCTTTTCCAGAGTGTTGACTCCCATGTAGGTGGCATGCTGAAGAAAAATTAGAGTATATTGTATATAATTTGTCATGAAATGCAAAAAAAAAATACTCCTATCTTGATCCTCTTTGTTTTCAAGGTTATTACTGAGAAAAGAGTAAATAGGCATGAATAGAGGAAAATTAAGTAAACCCTCAAAATTTCAAAGGTTAAATCTCTGCAGTGTTCAAAAGCTGTTTCTAGTATGAAGCAATTAAAATTGAAACAAATGTGTACAATCAAGATGAGTGAAAAATTTTAACTGTGAGATATAGTTGTGTTAGATCAAAAAACACAACTACATATCACATATGAGAGACTCAAAAAATTGGCCATTTGAAAAAGCAACAGGTACTTTGCTGATGCCAGGTTTGCACCCCTAAACTGATGGGGCAGAGGAGAGGTTTGGGTATGTGGTAGTCAAATTCTGATCTGCATAAAACAGAGGGGGTGCACACCCACTACCAGAGGCTGACCACGACAAACTCACTGATTGAGCTCTGTGAATTATTGTGTACCTGATAACCTGTGACTGATGTCTCAAACAAGCTGTTTTCTTGCCAGATAAGGAAAAAGTTTGATAAGAAGCAGATCCTGCAGAGGTGGTGTGATACTTCTGTCACGCAATTTCCCCTCTGATAGGCACAACTGGCTCAACTTGGGGCAGAGTGATGACAAAATTAATAGAGTTCTCAATAATTGGTGATATCAACAGGAACATCAATAAGACTCTTACACTGAACTTCCAGAGGGCAGACTTTGGCCTATTTAGGAGACTTATTCAGAGAGTTCCTTGGGAAGCAGCCCTTAAAAACAAAGGAGTTCAGGACATGCTTCAAAACAGAGATCTTGAGGGCACAGGAACAGACTGTCCCTGTGTGCTGAAAGATGAGTCAATGAGGTAAATGTCCAGCCTGGATGGGCAAGGAGGTTTTGGAGGAACTTAGGAATAAAAAAAGGATGTATCATCTTTGGATGGAGGGTCAGGTCTCTCAGAAAGTATTTAAGAGGGCTGCTAGAGCATGTAGGAAAATAATTAGGGAGGCCAAAGCTCAGCTTGAACTTAAGATGGCGACTTCTGTAAAGGATAATAAAAAGTGTTTTTACAAATGTATTAATGGTAAAAGGAAGGGTAAAACCAATCTTTGTTTTTTATTGGATGAGGGAGGGAACTTAGTGTCTGCAGGTGAGGAGAAGGCAGAAGTACTTAACGCCTTCTTTGCCTCAGTCTTTAGCAGAAAGATGGCTTGTCCTCAGGGCTGTCCTCTTGGGTTGGTTGATAGTGTCAGCAAACAGACTGGTCCCCTGTTATCCAGGAGGAAGCAGTCAGAGAACTGCTGGGATGCTTGGATATTCATAAATCTGTGGGACCAGATGGGATCCATCCCAGGGTGATGAGGGAGCTGGCAGATGGGCTTGCAAAGCCTCTCTCCATCATTTACCAACAGTCCTGGCTCACTGGTGAGGTTCCAGATGACTGAAAGCTGGCCACTGTGACGCCCATTTACAAAAAGGGTAGGAAGGAGGAACCTGGTAATACAGGCCAGTCAGCCTGACCTCAATACCTGGTAAGGCAATGGAACAGCTTGTACTGAGTGTCATCACACAGAATTTACAGGACGGCCAGGGGATCAGACCCAGCCAGCATGGGTTTAGGAGGTTGTGTTTGACCAACCTGATCTCCTTTTATCACCAGGTGACCTGCCTGGTAGATGCAGGAAGGGCTGTGGATGTTGTCTATTTGGACTTCAGCAAGGCCTTTGACACTGTCTCCCACAGCATACTCCTGGAAAAGCTGGCAGCACGTGTCTTGCATAGGAGCATTCCTTGCTGGGTTAGGAACTAGCTGGATGGCCAGGCCCAGAGAGTGCTGGTGAACAGAGTGGCATCCAGCTGGTGGCCAGTCACCAGTGCTGTCCCTCAGGGGTCTGTCCTGGGACCAGTTCTGTTCAATATTTTTATTGATGACGTGGATGAGGGAATTGAGTCCTTCATTAGTAAATTTGCAGACGACACTAAGCTGGGAGCATGTGTCGATCTATTGGAAGGTAGGAGGACTCTGCAGAGAGACCTGGAATGGTTGGATGGATGGGAGGAGTACAATAAGGTGAAGTTTAATAAATCCAAGTGCCGGGTGCTGCATTTTGGCCACAATAATCCCCTGCAGCATTATAGGCTGGGGACGGTGTGGCTGGACAGTGCCCAGGCGGAAAGAGAACTGGGGGTACCGGTTGATAGCTGACTGAACATGAGCCAGCAGTGTGCCCTGGTGGTCAAGAAGGCCAATGGCATCCTGGCCTGTATCAGGAATAGTGTGGCCAGCAGGAGCAGGGAGGTCATTCTTCCCCTGTACTCGGCACTGGTGAGGCCACACCTTGAGTGCTGTGTCCAGCTCTGGGCCCCTCAGTTCAGGAAGGACGTTGAGGTGCTTGAGCGCGTTCAGAGAAGGGCAAAGAGGCTTGTGAAGGGCTTGGAACACAAACCCTATGAGGAACAACTGAGGGAGCTGGGGTTGTTTAGCCTGGACAAAAGAAGACTCAGAGGTGACCTTATCACTCTGTACAACTTCCTGAAATGTGGTTGTAGTCAGCTGGGGGTTGGCCTCTTTCACCAGGCAGCAACTGACAGAATGAGAGGGCACAGTCTCAAGCTGCGTCAAAGGAAATATAGGTTGGATATTAGGAAAAAGTTTTTTACAGAAAGGGTAATAAAGTGCTGGAATGGACTGCCTGGGGAGGTGGTGGAATCACCATCCCTGGATGTGTTTAAAAAATGACTGGATATGGCACTTGATGCCGTGATCTAGTTGAGGTGCTAGGACATGGGTTGGACTCAATGATCTTGAAGGTCTCTTCCAACCCAGACATTCTGTGAATTCTGTGAATTCTGTGAACTAAAGTGAGAGAAGCAGGGCCAAACAGCAGCCATATCATTAAAAGGGGCCATAAACAATCAGAGTCCACTGAATCACCCCCAGGCTCATTTCTGGGGCCTTCCACCAGAGGACTGCACACTATCCACAGTGTTGTAAAAGGCAGTGTAAAATTCCCCCCTGCTCAGGGGAGGCACCTGAGCCTGAATGCAGGTCAAACCACTGAACTTTGTGTTTCATGGGCTTCCCCCACCCCCAATAGGTAAAGACTGCACCCATCACTTTCACCAGTGGACATCAAAATTGTCACATTCGAGTCTCATCACTGCATCCATGTGTGGTGATATAATTTCTCTCCACCACCTACTTTTATCCTTTCTTTCTCTTTCTTTTCCTTATATATTTTCTTAAGCAATATTTTTAGACTTTTATACTGTTATATTTCTATAGATAATAACTAAAACAGTTACATACCTGCTTTCTATTTCAATCAAATTGTTCTGAAATGAACCTGCCATATATACATCTATATAAACACTGGTCCTTTAGTGTTGTTTCACTTTGTTTCTCCCCAAGTGATCTATTAACAAGAATTTGTTACTCTCACCTTCAGGTGCAGGTCATAACACCATGTACATTGTTAAGAAACAATTCCAACACATAATTCCCACAGAAGTTATAAGTATGTTGGCCCAGACTGGATATCGTTTCACAAAATGATTTTGGAATTAAATTTCTGTGGAATCTTCATTCCACAGGCTTCTCAGAACCTAACTGTACAAGACCTAGAGCAACCTCATCAAGAGCTGTAGTTAGACATATATCAAGTAGGAAGTTAAACTGAAAGAACTCATGGGCTCCCCTGCAAACAGATTTTTCCCTGTTTTTCTACAGGTCTTCAGAACACATCCACTCCAAAACAGTTGGTATGGGGACTCATGTATAAAAAAATAAACAGTAGGAACAAAGACATTGCCTGATTTTGTTTGTTTTCTTTGCAAATGCATTTCTTATGTGGGATGGGGACTAATTTTGTCAGAAACAGAAAAAGATTATGAGATCATATGCATATGTAATTTGTGATACCAAGAGCCATCAGAGGAGAAAAAGTTTAAAAAAAAAAAAAATGGAAGAAAAAAAGAAGCAAGAAAGTAAAAGCTCTGAAAATCAGTAGGCATGTGAATTCTTGTAGTTTTATTTCAGGGCTAAGTATATGCACTGGGAACACAATATTAGCTTGATCTTGTACAAACATCTTGAGTTCTTATTGCTGTTGTGTAGTAAGTCAAGATTTATATTGTGAAGTGTACATTTACAATCCTTTCTACCCACGCTAAGTACCTTTAAAAATGCATCATCTGAGACAAATGATCAAGAGCTTATTGAAAAAATGCTGCACATTTATAACTGACTATGACTTTATTACAAGTCACAGACCATACATTACTTAAAATCTGGTCAGTATAGCAGCATGCCAAGGAAAACAATGTTTATATCCTACTGCAAGTTGGGTTTTTTTGGTTGTTGGGGTTTGGGTTTTTTTGGTTTTATTTATCCTACAAGGTGTCTTCCTGGTAAGGATGATTTTCTGAGCATCTCCGTGGCTACAATTCTGCACAGGCTGCTTAATGAACTTTGCAGTGTCAGAAACCCCTGACTTTGCATACTGTACAGATTTGGATCAGAACTTTCATAACAACACACACAGCTTGCTGGATTTTACTTCATACATAATCTCTCTCTGTATATCACTGTTAATATGTAGCAACTCTCTGTCTCAGCCGTCTATCTTTACTATTCATGATGGGCTGGCCTGAATAACTCTCCTCCAACAATACTATCTATAACACAGATTCTGTCTTCTGTTTAAACCTAATTTCTAGAATACAGGTGTTTTTGCCATGTCTGAATCTAGCCTTATCCATTTTCAACCTCCACAGCTTAGTTAGGACTGAATGCAAACTACCTTGTATCCTTGTTTCCTTAAAAAGAGGAACTGAGGCTCCAGAAGGCATCTTATCTACTCAATTAATGGTCAAGAACCCTGGGTTGTTTTGCAGCATGTCTGCAGATAATAAGTTCAAGAGCATCAGAAAACCATAAAACCTTGAAGGAATTATTTCTGACTTTTGCAGGAGTCATTTAATACATTGATAGAAACCTATGGCTGTACTTGTGTCACTTCATGAGTTTCTCATCAAAACAGCAATAGCTCTGGTAGTGTTAATGAAAGAACATTTAAAGCATGCAGTTCTTTACTCTCCTTAGTTGTCCACTCTACTTCATAACTGTGATTCAGTGATTCTGTAACTGCACTTTGATAGAAATAGAAGGGGAGTTTTTGGGATAGCAAGACAAAAATCATGACAGGCATCTGAGAGTATGAAAATATTCTTATCTCTAATTAAAATCACTGAAATATATACTCATGGACTAGTCACAGTAATTGTTTTGTCCTGATCACACATTATGAATTCACCATATGGGCTGTTCTGCTGAAAGCTTTTATTTCCATACCCTCCAACTCTCAGAGCTAAGAAAATAACACATAACATTGAATAAGACTCCAACAGTGCATTTATATTGGTTCTCAGCTTGGTTTTTTTCCTGTGGCATTATCATCAAAAAGGACAGTGCATGCTTCTTCTGTCATGAACTAAATATGGAGACTTAGATGTTTAGAAAACTTTCCCAGATACCAGATGTATAAATTCACATTTGTTTTATTTCCATGTTCAATCTGGATTTTAAAAATGGAAAGATATTGATAATAGAATTTATATACACTTTAGCCAAAGGGCACTCATGTTCACTGAGAGGTTGCTGCTTTTTTCTTCCCTTTGGGCTCTCTGAAGGAGCTCTTGACTCCATGCAGCTGACTTGCTCAAAGCTGAATAAACCCACACTACGGAACATATCATTGTGCTGGTAGCTTTTATTTAAACAACAAAAAAAAATTACACTAATAATCATTTCCCAAGGATAATATCATGTGTGTCTTGTTATTCTGTTCAATGCATATGGGCAGATTTTGTTCAGTTACATAAGGACTGAAGTAATTCACATTATTCTTGTTTTAGATCAATAAGAGTGTGTGGTGGGTTGACCCTGGCTGGGTGCCACATGCCCATCAAGCCTGCACAATCACTCCACTCTGCAGCTGAACGGGGGTAAAAAAATGTAATGAAAAGCTCGTGAGTTGAGATAAGGACAGGGAGAGATCATTCACTCATTACTGTCATGGGCAAAACAGACTCGACTTGTGGAAATTAATTTAATTATTAACCTAACAAATCAGAGTAGAGCAATGAGAAGTAAAACAGATCTTAAAAATATCTTCCCACCATCTCTCCCTCCTTCACAGGGTCTACTGGCCTCCCTCCTGAGAGGTGCAGGGAGAGGGGGAATGGGCGTTATGGTCAGATCATTACATGTTTCTTTTGCTGCTTCTTTCTCAAGGGGATGAGTCCATGTTCCAGTGTGGGGTCCAGTCCTCTATTAATTTCTCCGGTGTGAGTCCTTCCCACAGGCTACAGTTCTTCATGACCAGCATTGGTCCCCCATGGGGTCACAGGCCACCTGCTCCAGTGTGGGCTTCTCTTTTCACAGGTCTCCAGGTCCTGACAGGAACCTGCTAAAATGTGGGCTTTCTACAGGATTGCAGCCTTCTTTCAGTCATGGTCCTCCATGGGCTGCATGGGAACAGCTGCCTCATCATGACCTTCACCACAGGCTACAGGGGAATCTCAGCTCCAGCACCTGGAGCCCCTCTTTCCCTTTCTTTCTCCCTGACCTTGCTGTCTCTATGCTATCACATATTCTCTCTCTTCTCTTCTCTGGTCTCTATCACTTCTGTGTCATAATTTATTTTTATTTTCCTTCTTAAATATGTTATCACAGAGGCATTACTACCATCTTTGATGGGCCTGACCTTGGCAAGCTTTGGGTCTGTCTTAAAGCAGCTGGCATTTGCTGTGAGACATGGCAAAAGCTTCTGGCAGGCTTTTACAGAAGCCACTCTGGCAAACCCCCGTGACCTGCCCCACTAGCAAAACCTGGCTGTGAAAACCCAATACACAGTGAAATCAGAATCCACCATTTTGTTTTCGAAAAACCTAATTCTTGTTAAATTTATGTTAGACACAGAATTGCAAATGTTAAACCATATCCTCAGTCAACATAAATTAGTGCAGGTCCATAGAGTTCAATTGAGTTATGCAAATTAATCCCACCTGATGGTTGTCCGATCTGTTATAATTAGGATTGTAATATCAAACCTCTGGCAAGATAATTGTTCAAACAATGGAGATCAGTAAGAAGTGGTATATTTACTAAGTTTAGGAAACTATATACAGGCTTTCAAACAGAGACATTCACAGGTCTTTGAACAAAGTACAGATCTGCAATTATAGCAGAATTTAAAATGGATGTGAAAATAATTATTTAATTAGCTTGCACATTCCATTAAATTTAATAAAATATCCACATAGAGGATACAACAAAGTTATCTCTTTCTCCTTGCTTTGTGGTATTCTACTGTACAAGCATTGGAATGAAAATTTTATTTTAAAGAGATAGAGTCACATGGGGATATATACAAAACACAATTAAATATGCTTAATTTACATGAAGTTATATGAATAACTTCTGATGAATGTGTTGACAGGAAAAATATTCATAGATGTTGGAAGGCCGATGCTGATTTTAGTAGAATTTATTTATAGAAACATACTGTGGTTATTATTTACTTTCCAGGTACCAATAAAAATAAATTTCACAAGAGGATTGCAATTTACCTTTGAATATTTTCCATAATCCTTCATTGATGGATTGTGATGATAAAAAAGATGAAGACAGATATTTCAGGGCAACTGAAGAATCTAGTTTAAACCCGGAAGAGGTTGAATGGTCTAACAAAGTCCAACAAGTTGGTGACCCTACTCGCACAGGTGGAGAGTTCCTAATGTAAGAAAAAAAAAAAAAAAAGGACAAAAGGAAAAATAAATCTTCATCTTTTGACAAGTTTTCAGTCCTTTTCCCTAGTAAGCTAAACTAATAAAAGTATAAAGGGTAAAGTGGAGATTAATGCTACTCTACAATTTTGCCCCAAATATCAGAATCTATTTCCAGCCTTTTCATAGTAAATCTTGACTAATATGAGTCCAATATGGAGAGAAGCAATATGTGTGAGACCCATAACATATTCCTAACAGCAGTTGGAGCAGTGAAAACCATTGCTTTCAGCAGTACTGATCCAAAATCAAATCTGACTTCACTGAAAGTTATCTCTCCCCTTTCTGTCAGTAGCAAACAATGAAGCTTAAAAAACATCCTTCATTGCCTATTCCTTTTCATTTTCCTCCAGCTAGTAATTTAGGCAATTCCTATTAAAGAAGCTAATAAATAACTATGGAGATCATTAATTTGTTTGACAATTCTTAAATAATATCACATTCTTTACGTTCATAACACCTTTTTGCACAAAAATTTTCACAATTTAATGGACCATTCGCAAGTCTGTATAAGGCAGGTATCCCTCAAAAGAGGGAAGTACTATGCAGATAGTAGATTTTTAATTTAAAACATTATTTCTTATAATACGTCCTCACAAATCTTGTAATAATTATTTTCTTCTCTATCAATAATTTCCTCACAGCATGTATTTCACGGGAAAAGGACAAGATAGTCTGTATTCTTTTGCTGTTTGTTCTCAGTCTGCAAAGATTCATAAAAGTCTGGAGATAAAACACCCACCAAGAGCTGTTAATAAGGCTACTCCTGTGATTCGCTACAAAGAAATTCAACATAATCTTTCAAAACCTGCAAAGAATCAGACAAGAACAAAGAAAATACAACGTTGGCATGCAGTCTGCAAACACCTATACAGATCAAGAAATTCCTGCTCAGAAGTGACCTTGCAATTTAACAAGACTTGAAGTTCACATCATCCTCCTAGTCTCCAGATTATTCTGAAGTATTGTTTTTAGCCATATATTAACACCTATTTAGGACTTATACTACCCAAATGCACACATACATGACATTTGCATAGAGGGCTCATAGTAACTTCATGTGAAAGACAACTGAAGTTCGTATTTAGTCCCACAGATCCAAACACATTTCTCTGAGACGAATCTTGCATGCCACCTGAGAAAGACACCATTAGTCCCCATGAAACTCAAAGTATGTTATGAATATCAGTTCTAAGTAACATCCTACTATACCTGAACATCCTACATTCAAAACCACTGATTAATACAGAAAGTTGAACTTCAATGAGAAACAAATAAAAAAGAAACATAGAATAACTCCCTTAAAGGCTGCAGTATTTTCATACCTTTTTCTTATTTCTACTTTTGCACTGAATTCTTTGAGCCTTTCCAAAACATATTATTATTTCCAATACACCCATTCTGTATTTTCCTGGTGAGAAAAATATAACACCTAGTAGGAGTCTGATTCATATCACTCTTTGGATACAGATTTACATCCAGATTCTTCATTTAAATAAATTTAATTTAATTAATTTAAATTAAAATATAATTTTATACCATTGCTTTTTTACTCCTTGTAATTAGGTTTAATCAAAACTTTAATCCAGCAATTTATTTATTTATTAGAGGTGGTAAGAGAGTGAGACAGATCATTACCTCTTTTCCTGTTTCTCAATGCAAAACTCAGATTTTAGTTTCTGTATCAGTAGGCTTTTACATTAATTTAATTTCTTAAATTGATTTGTTACAATTTTTAATGAGTTATAATTTTTGAAAACATTCAATATGCCACTTATGTTCACTTTTAATGACCCAACCCATTACACTTGTTGCTTGAGACTATGATCACAGAAAAACTGGGCCAGGTCCTTAAATCTTCATCTTTATAAACTTATTTTCAGATAACCAGGTCAATTATTGGCACTTGTGGAGAATTTGTCACTTCTTTCAGGAGCATAAGTTTCAGATAATGCATGAGTTGAAGATAATAACAGAGACAAATTGGCTTTAAAGTGAAAACACTGCACTCCACTGCAGGGCAATTAATGTAAACATGTGACTTCACTCCTCTAAAAGAAAATGCAAGCAGCCCTTAGAGACTGGATTTGCAAACACGAGCTACAGAAAATGCTATGATTTTTTGATTGCTTCTCAAATTTTGTTGTTTTCTTCATTTTTTCTCTTTACCTTTCATATGTGTTGTTCTGTCTTTTTCACTTTCTGTTTGTTACCTACGAAATCCATCTCTCTCATTCTTTTCTCCACTCCCTGCTCTCCACACCAGGGAGGAGTTTTGTCTCCATTTCCTCCATGCTCTCTCATTTGGCAGTGTAGACAGCAGTAAGTCCCCTGTAGAATTTTCTTCTTCAGGCCGAACAAACCCAGTTGTCAGCCTCTTCCCATATTTCATCGGGTCCTGCGGCAAATGACATAGCCTGGGAGTGGCTGTAATTCAATCATAAGGGATAAGACAGGAGTGAGATTGCAATCTAAGGTCAAGAGACACACCAGTCTCTGTGAGAGATGCAGAGAATCTTTAAGAAGAACTGACTGAGAGCACCTACAATGGTGACAACCTGCTCAGGTGCTTCAAAAATCTGAATGGATTGATCAGGTACAGATACTCTCCACCCAACCCTTTACTTGACAGGATCTGGAGTAACTCGGGGAGACACCTGAAGGAGACCAGTATCACACACAGAACAGACAGGACTCCTGCACTGGCCAACATGACCTTTCTCCAGGACTACATTTTTTTCCCTATGGGAAAAGGAGGTCATGTATCACCTGTCAACATTAAACATGTCTGTAAGGGAATGTGCATTGGTATTCCAGTCCAACATTTTGTATTAAACTGCAATCAATTTGGTATTAAACCACAAGAATGACTGTTGATATAGTGGGATATCATTAGACTAATCACATATCTGTAACATGGGGATGGATGAGCATCAGGTTCTGGAAGCTGAGGTCATGGCAGAAGCTGTCTCTGGGCTGTCTCTGGGCAAGGGATATCCATCATGATAGAAGGGTGCATGCAGATGCCTAAGTTTGGCCAGTGAGCTGCAGAGTTGTTGATGGCCTGAGGGCAGGCCAGAGAGATGGAGGTGCTACTCAATGGTGAGCCCGAGAATAAAGGGTAAATATCTCACAAGAGACTTACTTAGGATATATATAATTCCAAACTATGTGCCAACATAAAAAAAATCCTCAGCAGAGAAAAATATTTGCCATCTCTTTCTGATATAGTTTTATTTTGCCTTTTGAGATCATTTAGTAATCTAATTTGAGCTAGTTTGGAAGTCTACTGTTTGGTAGTTCAAAATTATAAATGTTAATAAATGTTACAAAATCTTCCTATATGGACTGTTGTGAATAGGTAAATTACATGGAAAATTTCTGGAGTTTTTATGTTAGAACTTCTATTTTCCCCCAAATTAAATATATTTTTAGAATTTCTAAGTTAGCTTTAAAATACTGAGGGTTTTGTTTTTGTATCAAGAATTGGTGAACCGAGTATTTTCACTAAAATTTCATGTTCAGTTTAAGGACTGTTTGTTGCAGTGAACCATGGCCAAAGCCAGGATCAGCCAGATCAAGTGGACCCAAAGGTCCATTGGTTTGATGCTGCCCCAGCCCAAAAGCCCTGAGCATTCATAAGGCTGTGAAAAATACATAAATCCGTGCCTTAACATTGGCTGCAGCCCTCCCCTCCCCTTATTTCTCATATTTAGTTGTCTTTCCAGAGAGTTCTGTGTTCTTCGGTTGTTAATTGGTCCTTGTTATTCCTCCCTGCCTACCCCTTCTCCCATTTGCTGTAATTCCTTCTCCCCACCTTGGTAACACCCCCTGGCTGATGTTCCATTGGTTACTGTGTGTTTTCCATGCCCAGATCATGGGAGTACAAGACTCCCTGCAAGCTACGCGGCTTTGGCTTCTCTCTGTGGATTTTTCCCTGCAATGAGCCCCTTCCCCCATGAAGAAGTCCCTCCGTCTTTTTCCTACCTCCTTGTGTGCCTTCGACACTCGTGGGCAAGGCGAACCCAAGCAGGTGCTTCGCCGGCCCTCCTGCACCATGGTCGGTCTCTGTCCATCCTCGCTCGAGGCAGGCAGAAGACAGCTCAGTGCCCGGGACATCGTGCCAGCCGGCACGGCACCGCGGCTCCTGTTAGTTTCTGCGGTATTAGTACAACACAACAAACTTATTTACATATTTCTGTTAAAGATGTGAGAATGAAAAACATGAGATTTCTATAATTTCATTTTATATTCTATGGTATATAGCATGCACTAAAGTTCAAGAGGATATAGTGTTAGAATTTTATTTAGATAAGAATCATTTGCCTTATTTGAGTCAAGAGGATGTCCCTGTAACTCTAAGGTCAGCTGATTTCTGACCTTAAAAGCCACATCGTAATCTCTTGCTTAAGAGGTTCTTATACCCATTGCCATACTTATGATGGGTGTGGAAAGTCACTTTTTTGACTATTCATGTATTTAAGGGGTTTTTTTTATAGCTATACTTATGATAAAATCATGGGACATGATGAAAAAATTACACATTAATTTTAATAATATGGTTATGAGACCCATTCTATCCTAGATACACACACCCCAGAAAAAACCTCAATCCCCCATAAAACCCCCAAACCCACCAACAAACTTCATCTATGATATACTTAGTTCTTCCTCAGCAAGAGAGAAGAACCAGATTGAAACTCACTTTCAAATATCCAAAGGTAGCTTTTTAATTGAGCCAACCCTTTTGCTGGGATTTGCAGGAAGTATTTGCTTTCCACCATTCCTGATAGATTCTCTGAGGAAAAATAACTGTTAGACTGTATTGTCAGCTTTCAGCCTGCTTTATGCTGTTCTAATGCTGAACCAGAGATAGGAAATATTTAATTCATACACATGGTTACCAGTGTCACAACCCAGAATGACCTATCTTTCCAGATTTGCTACAAAAGGGAAAGAGCAGAAGCAGAAAGATATTCTCATGCAAAAATTAGCATCTTGTGATTGTATTCAAGACATGTCCCCAGGGAAATGCAGGAAAATTAAAGTTTAGTAGGATAAGGAGTTGAAATTTTCTGTATATTTACTTTGTTGTAGATATAGGTGTTGCTTTGGATTATTTTTTGCGGGAATTGGTGGGTTTTATGAGGAAAAAATATGTTGTGTATCTCTTTTCTGTATCCCTTATGCATGTTAATATACCTGTCTTTTATTCATAAGCTATTACAGTCATTCATTATTCTCAAAACCATAAGAAAATATTTGCAAATCTACCACACATGACAAATTGTATATGGCTTTCTTATCTCTTTATTATATAGACTTTGACTTTAATACTACACATGGATTTGTTAAAAGCAACACTTAATTTTAAGGGAAAGTCTCTCCCTCTTTCTCACTCTTCTCCAGTAGACTGACACTTTGTCAATGCTGACATAATGCTTTACCTAAGCTGATAAATGCCTGAATTGGTTTCCATTTCCTTATGAAAAGTAAAGATAGAAAGGCTTTAAATTGAGATTAAAGAATTTTCTCATCTTCACTGTAATAGTTAATAATTCCAGTTTGACAGTTTTTATGCAAAGATAATATTTTTGTATTTTAAAATGATAACAGATTTTAAGAATATTAAGACATTATTCATTTATATCTTCTTAGAGGAATTGTACCCCAGAGAACAATTTGGACATATATATTCTCAATTTCAAAGATTTTCTGAAATTCTGTTCTAATAAAAGCATCAAATGGTATCATATATATTAAAAAAATTCCTAGTAAGAACTATTCTACAAATTCTTCCAAGGAAAGTAATTAGTTTTGATACCTCTTTATTTTATAGTCATTTGAGAACAATAATTTTAACTCTTTTTTTGGCTACTTATGAAAAAATTACATGTTCACATGGCAGACTCTATTATTTTCTCAAGAGATCCTAGTGGCACAAGCTCACATGGGCTTCATGATAGAGACAAATGCATCACCTCGATGCATCACCTCGTCTTTTCTTTCAGAGACCAGTTAAGAAATTTGATATAGGCCAAGTTTTGGGGAATATACATAGGGGATCATTATCAGAGGTTAATCTAAATAGATCATCTAATTATTTCATTACATATATATATAATTTATTGAATGTATATAATAAAAATATAGTGTTTTTTAGCCATTAGAAACAATATTTACTGCAAGCAATGTTGATAACAGAAAGATGTTTTAGCTGTTGCTGAGGAGTGCTTGCAGAATCAGGGCCTTTTCCACTCCTCGCACCACCCCACCAGTGAGGAGACTGGGAGTGCACAAGAAGCTGGGAGGGGACACAGCCAGGGTAGTTGACCCAAACTGACAAAAAGGATATTCCACACCATATGGAATCATATTCAGCAATAAAAGCTGGGGTAAGAAGAAGGGCACAATGGTGTTTTGTCTTCACGAGTGATTGTGGGATGGAACCCTATTTTTGGAGATAGCTGAACACCCGCCTGTGGTTGCAAAACAGTGAATGAATTCCTTATTTTTATTTGCTTCAAAGTTCAGATTTTGCTTTACCTATTAAACTGTCTATATCCCAATCCACGAGTTTTCCCATTTTTGCTCTTCCAATTCTTTCCCCAGTTGTACTGGGAGTCAGTGAGGGAGTACCTGTCTTGGTTTTACCTGCCTAACAGAGTTAAACCGCAACACTCTATTTTAAGTTGGTTTTTGACTAGTTTTTGTGCACTAATTTTTGGAGAAAATTGTTTTAACTAATTTTTTTTTAAATAAAATATTTGCTATCTTTCTTATAACTATTTTTATTGCATATTTAAATACTTGTTAAGGAATTTCTGTGGGGAACATTGATGGACAGATATATTAAAAGTGTGTGGTTTGAGCATATTTCCTGTGAAAAATTTAATACCTTTATTTTATCATGGATCCAAACCCATTTTAGTAATATTTTATTTCTTGTTTTCAAGTTCCTTAAATTTATTTTGTTTCTGGTAGCAAAACTTCTGTGCTGCAGGGTGGAAAGACTGGTGTCTCCTCAGGGGGTTAAAGTGTGGCTTGCACCTCTCTAATATAATAAGACTTCTAATTTTCATAAGTAGAGAAAGCCCTGAATTATCAATTTTGTTTGAACAGGCAAGAGATGACTCCATATACAGGTTTGAAGAGTTCAGTTTCTACAAGGACCTCTTCAAACCATGTGTGGGAGCAGGATTAATCTGTGCTAGGTAAAATGTTGGTGTCAGTCAATAAATGTGTTAAAGCATGCCATAATTCAGCTACAGTTCAATTTCTGCTTTTAAATATTTTTATGACTGTCTCCAAAGCTCATAACTCCACATTCTAAGATTAAACAGGTACAATTGTTCAGTACAGTAAATTTTTGGTGTGATTGCATGAACATAAACCCTAATGATTCCTCATTTTCATAATTCAGCAACAGTTAAACCTATACATGCTTGACATGCATATAAATGAAATATCAATGCATTTTCTTAAACTATTTTATTTCTACCACTGACATGTCTGCTTTTGATCCCCTTCTGCCACTAGCTCTGATTTTGCTTGAGTCATCTGAGGGTATTCATTATATGAGAATGTATTTTCAAAATTTTTTTCTTTTAAAATAGAATGTGTTCATCAAGTCACGGACTGTACATGTGAAAGTATACTGATTATATAGTAATTGATAACTTCAATTATTTCTCATTTTGTTGTCATGCATTTCAAAGCTCTTTTCTCAAACAAATTGCATAAAGACTATTTCTTAATAATAGATTAATTTAAAAAGAGAAAGCATAAACTATTTCTTATTTTAGACATATATCTGTTTCAGCTTCACTTGATCAAAAATTAGTTCATAGTATTCATTTAAGATATTTTTAATATATATATGACAAATCTTCTTTGTTTCATTAATAACTATGAAAACTGTGAAATTACTACAAAGGCTCTTTTGAAGTTCTGTTTAATTTATTAGTGTATAGGCTTTCCTAGAACAGATGTAACATTTTTCTGACATTTTTGCATTTCTGAGATGCTTTTTTTTTCTGTAATGCTTACATGTCACACCTGCTAAGCATGCAAAATTTTCAAGTATAGTAATTCTTGAGGTGCCCAGGGAAGATTGATATGATGTTAAGAACCTCACAAATAATGAAGAACAACATGCCAGTGCATACCATGAAATGACACAGACTTCCAGCTTCCAGAAATCATGGATTAGAAACTTCCTAAACAAGTAGACAATACTTTATGGTTTAGAAATCTGAATTCTATGAGGAATAATTTAACATCCAAATGGTATGGCATGCCTATGTGTGGTAAATTAAATTGAGACAAAGAATCTTAGTTTAGTTAAATTAGACAAAATTAGGAAGAATTAGATTGGCCTAGATACCCAAGGATATATTTACAAGCAAGATCGCAGACCAAAGTTTGGCTGAAATTCAGTCAGAGAGAGTGAGGTTCACCTGTGTCAGCGGTATAATTTCAGTATGTCCTTCCACCAAGAGTAACTTATTGTTTTAGGTAAAATGAAGCAGTGTCTTTGTTTTCTCTCTGCTGGATTGTGTCTGGTTAGCTGAAATAGACAGTAGTAATACTCCTGGTGCTTCTTTAAAAAAGGGGTGTCTGAAAATCCCTTCTAACAACCCAACCTACCTAACTCATATACTTGGATATGGATGACTGCCTTTCTTTGCTATTATAAACACTCCCTGAACCTGTCATTTTAGGTGAATTAAATAGTCCAGGAACTGAGATACTGATGCTTACTTCTCCTCTCAGCTTTGAGCTCATACCTAATACAAGCAGTAAAGTTGAAGAAGTAAAGTTGAAACCAAGTTGGAACACAGACATACAATGATCAATTGATTAAATATGATGATAACTCACAGAAAACCAGGAAGAAACAGGTGAAAATTATATTCTAAATCTAGCAAAGCTAATTTTAGATGTGAATAGTAGTATGTTTCAGTTCCTGCTTCCAGGAATGTGTATGCACTTCTGTAAAAGTCATATGGAGAAAGAAATTATCCTATCTGCTTTATAAATCCTTAGAGGGCAAAAGTACAAGATAAATTTCCATGTGTTTAATTCACTCTAAGGAATACTTCTGCACTGCAATAGCCACTAAATAGCTTCCTTATGGAGGACGGTATGCAAAGTCTTAGCAGTGTAAAGATGACACTTCGCTTCAGGTAGCCAAAGAGGTATTCCAGAAATTCTTCATCTGTAGATTGCCAGGGTGTGCTATTCCTTCATTTTGAGTGGCTTGCAGCAGTGCATCAAGTAACAATAGTAACATAATAACTGCTTTGCATCTGTCTTGAAATAACACATGCTCTGAAAACAACTTGGCAGCAGCAGAAAGTGCTTGGACAGATATCAAAGATATAGGCCATAAGACAGAGCTGAAAAAAAAAAAAATTACGACCACTTCTGAAGGTTACTTTCATGAGTTCAGCCACACAATGTTGACTCTAATTTCATAATAGTCAAAAAAAGTAATATTTTGCTTTTGTTATAAATGTAACTATTTCAGCCATTTCATCCATCAAAACATTTTGGAATAGAACTGAATATACTTTTTTACAGTATTAAGTTTCCTTTATTGAAACTCTAAATAAAAATTCTATTACATTATTTGCTCATTCAAGTATTCCTAATCAGTTTTGCTGCTATGGTTACTGTCAAATACAGTTTTTCAAAGGATGGAACAGAGCATATATGAATCAGGTGTTAAATCCTCTTTATGTATGCATGTATGTATCTATCTATTGCATGCAAAAGATACTAGGGCAGTATTTCTAAACTTCCACTTGCTGAACTCCTGTTTAAACTTTCATTTAACTACATGCTAGACCCAGCTGGGATATATCATTGTCCCAGGAATTGCTATCAATCTTCCTTTCAGACTGAGCATGATCACTCATTTTCCCATTATCCAATTTGCAACTTAAAAGGTTCACCAGCTTCATTGCCCTTATCTGGACATGGTCCAGCACCTCAGTGTCTTTCCTGTAGTGAGAATCTCAAAACTGAACACAGAACTTGAGGTGTGGCCTCACCAGTGCCGAGTTCAGGGGAATGATCACTGCCCTGGTCCTGCTGGCCACACTATTGCTGATACGAGCCAGGATGTCATCGGCCCTCTTGGCCGCCTGGGCTGACTGCTGGATCATGTCCATGGGACTGTCAACTAGGACCCCCAAGTCATTTTCTGCTGGGAGATGATGAAATTATTCTATTGATTGGAAATAAACATACATGATGAAATAAACATAGATGTTGCCAAGTCTCTGTGTGAGTTATTGGGTCCTGATGATCTTGACCAGATTCTCCTGGGGCTGTCACCTACACCCATGGAGCAATATTTAAGCTCAATCCATTTTTAATATTATAGACCATTCTGATAAAGGCTTAGTAAAGTGGGAGAAATTGTACTGAACTGAGGCATGTATCTAAAGTGATTTATTTCCATGAAGTCTAAAGCAGAGCAAGCAATGGAAAGATTCAGGTGCATTAAAGGAAAAAATAATTCTGCAGCTGAGCTCCTATAAAAAGGGCACTAAGTAGGAAAGTACAGATCTCCAGTTTACTGCAGTTGAGAACTCTTTTTTCATAATGTAATGCCCTCTCTACTCCCCAGGTGTAATTCTTAGAATCTGTAATTACAATAAGCTCCATCCTGTTGAAAAAGGAGTTTTAAAGATGGAAGATCTGGAAAAAAATAATGGAGTAGCAAGGGAAAAGTACAGAAAGAACCACTTCTAAGCTGTTTATATTAAGGACTTATGAATCTTACTGGGTGCCAAAGGATAGTCTGAAACCCAGATCTTTAAGATGCTTTGTGATGTCAATAGGATAATCTCAGGTAAAAGGTGTAAAAGGTGACTGCATCCTTAAGCAGTGAAAGCCTAGCAGAGCCAGATGCCAGCTCTTTCAAGAGTGTATTATGAATAAGCCCATGCATCTTTTCAAGTTATCCACATTTCTAAACAACTTTAAGGTAAAAATATGTTTTCCAGGCTTGCTTCCCATCTTGGTTTTATTTGTTTGTTCACTTTTCACAGAGTCAAATTACAGCACACCTTAGAGAGGAATTTATAGACTTAAACCAACTGTAATTATACACACACAAAAAATGTGGGTACCAAGGTCACTCTTCAATGTCAACATCAAGCACAATAATGATTCACTTACATCCTAGGATGCTCAGATGAATATACCTCTTCCCCCATCTAAAATAATGACAAAAGCTTTGCACCAGTGTTTAACAGCAGGAAATATGGAGGAGAGCAGTAGAAAATCATCTAATTTTGCTACAGGTAAATGCTTCCTTTCTGCTTCTGATGCATTCTAAACAATATCCCAAAACTAGGGATACTGGAAAACCCTGCCCAATCAGATATACTTAATGAGGCATTTTTACTTGTTCAATAAGTCTTTTTACCATAAAGTTAATGGTGAAAAGTATCAGTGACAAATATTGTCTTCCTGTTCATTCTTTTATTACAGTGTTGGAATTATTAGACCACAAACAGAAGCAGCAAAGAGCACATTTTTAATAAGTGGATATTTTTCATTCACTTCAGTTATAAGGAGTTCATGTTAAAGGAAGAGAAATCCCAACTCTCTATCAGAATGATTAAACATTTCCTTTAATTTAGACTTTTGCCTCTGTGTAAATATACTAGACATTTGGGTGTGGTTCATCTGTTGTCCTGTGTATAAAGGTTATTGGAAGGACCACTACTGATAAATGTAGATAAAATGTGGCAATCATTCCATGGACCTGAATCCTGACTCCATTGCATGTCTGCAATGGCATTTACATCTTCATACAATGAAAGAAAGCTTGGCTTTTTAAATTTTCAGTGTTCTTTTTGTTGACTATTATTTTTTTTCAAACTATTTAAACTATGACCATATCTTCCAAAGCCATTTTTCAGTGCTAGGATTTTAAGTGAAAAATTGAACTGTCAAAATTACCAATATCATCTCTGGACCAGACTGGATTTCTTTGAAGCATTTGGCAGCCAAGTTTTCTCAAAGGGCCTGTACTTGTGTAGAGCATCACTCCTCTCCAGTGACTTTCACCAGCTGGAGGCAACCATGTAATGAACATAACAATCCAAAATTTCTTTGATGTCAGGATGAAGGAGGCTACAGGATGCTGGTGTTCATTGCTTTAAAAAATGAGGGGTAAAGAGCGTGTAATGGCCTAACTGAGCAACTTCTCTACAGAGCATCACTCTCAATACTCTTCTCTTGTGTCCAAACCCACAAGTACATTCCTAAATGCACTTTTTTTTCTAAGAGCTCACAAATAGATACCAGGTATTATATAATTTTAACAGAAGATCGTACAGCCCTGTCAGTGAAGTGGATATGGAATTATAGAGTTGACATCACCTCACTACCTCAAAGTAAAACCCAAGTCTCATTTAAGTGTAAATATAGGTTTTTTCTTTGGACAAAAATATCTAGACTATCACACCTAGTATCACATTGCTTTTTTTCATGAAGAAACAATAATGTATTTAATAAAGGCCAATTACAACCCTAATAGCTAATATAGCAGTAGATATATGAAAAAAAGAAAAAAAAGTTACAAGAAACAAAATCACCGTAGCAATTCTGTGAGCTATTCCGCATGAAAGGTTTTATTATATATCTCTCCAGCTCATTGAGATAGATGTTTAAATACTGATGTACCTCAGAGACCAATGAATTTCATTGTGATCATGTCACTGCACAGATCATATGTTGTATTTTTTTACCTTTGCAAGATATCATAACGCTGTATGATTGTTTGACCTTGTAGCAAATATAAGCATCTATCTGTATCACCTATATCTACATCTATATGCTATCTATAGCATTGTTTGCTACCTATTTCCCTCCTCTTGGCTCATTGGAGACAAAGTGTTGTGCTTAGAGTGGAGAGTGTAATTCAATTAAAAGCTTTGAAAACACACTATTTTCGTCTCTAATTTTTCATATAAATTATTACTCAGTTAATAGTCTCGGTGGGAAAACAGTTACTGGATTATCCAAATGTTTCAGCAGCTGTTTGTCCAAACTAAATTTGAAAGATACCTGTTACCTACCCAGAGCCAGTGCTGCTGCTTTTTTCTCAGTGCTTCCCTTTGAAAGGACAAGAGGCAATGGGCATAAACTGAAATACCATAAATTAGTTTTAGCTTCAGAAAACATTTTTACTATGGTGATCAAACACTGACACAGGTTGTCCAAGAAGGCTGCTTATTTTCCATCCTTGGAGATATTCAAAACCTGGTTGGAGAAGATGCTGATCAGCCTACTGGACTTAGGCCCTATTTTCTGTTGAGGCATTATAAAAGGTGATCTCCAGAGGTACCTTCCAGTGTCAACAGCTCTGTAATTCTGTGAAATCCTATAATAATTAGACTGTATAGAAAAAACATAGCATACCTCTAGCAATCAGAAGCAGAGCTGGTATGACACAGGTGTGTACTCTGTGATCTTGCAAAATGTATATATATGAAAATTTTGTATCTAGGGAATAACTGATTAGATTCTTCTAATAATCTGCTGCTTATGTATCTTGAAATCTGTTTTTCCCTCTGTTCATATACCAGAAACAAAATTGTAACAAGGTAACCTTTGTTGATGATACCCTTGATTCAGGGGAATAGCATAATTTATTTCTCCCCCAAACGAGAAGAGCAGGAGAACTGAGTAATATGGTCTGCAGCACTGACCATAAGCAAGAAGATTTCCGGACAAAGATAAATGGGAAATGCTGTTCTTAAACAGAATTTTCTATAGCCGTTTCAAAGGGCCAGCAAAGTACATTTATCACCCCAGAAACTCCAGGAGAACAGGAACTGTACTTTTATGAAGTGTTCAGGATAATTGAGTATAACATTCAAGCTCAGCTGGTTTTGTATCAGGTAGTGAGAAAATGAAGCAGACTTAACTATAAGTGAAAATGATAAATAACAAAGTCACAGGAGATTTTGAATTTTTATCTTTTATCTGGCCTTACTACACGTAGATATGTGGGATAGCGTCCTCATAACTCACATAACAACTTATTAGTACTGCTTGGACTCCTGCATCCATTCCACTCTTTTCTTTTACCTTAGCTTGCATGCAGCTGAAGGCATTAGCTTGTGAATGATCTGTCACCAACAGTCTGTGATGGACGCCATGAGCTCTGTGAGTAGAAAGAATTCCTAAATCCTGTGTAGCCCCTAGCAGAGCTTACAAAGAGCTTGCAAAGAGCAAATGCTGTGGTAGCAGAAAGCAGTAGGCTAGGTGGTCCTAGCCTAAGTGCATCCAGGAACGTACCCAAGAAAGAACATTAGATTACAGACACCCTGTGGGAACATGAAAAATGCAATCCATGGTTTCTTTATGTTATGACTGAGCATAACATTTTCAATAGACACAGAATTAAATTGAGGTGATGGGATTCTCTGTGCTTCTTGCTGAATCAGTGATTTAAATATGAGGTATGATATGCTAGAAAAGCTGTTTCCTTACTGCAGGGATTCCCTTGCCAATGTCCAGAAGGAACCAAAGCATTCCCTCAGTCTGGTGGTATAGTTGGTTCAGGGCAAAAATCCTTGGATGATAAGAGCTATGACTCAAGTGCAAAGGCAAATTGCATAATTTTACAGTTTTTCATATTATTTAATGCCGTGGACGCTGGCCGTATGGCTAGCTCTGAGGCCGAGCCCTGGGCAAGTCTTCACCAGCTACAGCAGCATAGGATGGGTGCTGAAGGAGTGCAGGAGGTTAAGAGAGGTCCTAGGCGAGGCTTGCCTCAGCCACCGACGGATAAGGTGCAGGGAGAGACGAAGTGACGAGGGACTCTTCTTGGGGGAGCAGGAACAGATTTATTGGAGCCAAAGGAAAGGGGCCAAGAAGAACCACGAAAAGCCTCTGACAGGGGGTTTTATACTCCACTGTTCGGGGCGGAGCAAGCATAGGACAACCAATAACAGAGCAAACAAGGGGTGTTACATAGGTGGGGATATATACAACTTGACCAATGAGGAAAAGGGTAGGTGGAGAGGGTGAGCATGGGCCAATTACAAAGCAATGAAGTAACTAGGGGTGGGGAGAGCAGGAGCCATTGCAGATATTCAGGGTGTCACGGCTTTCCCACCATGGTCAATGAACTTTCCCACCAGACTGCTTGAGGGTGGCCATGTTGAGGCAGGCAGCCATCTTAGGGTTCCTGGGACTCATGAGAGTTAAACCACTGGACTTTCTGTCCAATGGGGTCCAGGACACCATGGTGAGAGCCATGGCTCACCACAACAATTTAACATGGCACAGATGGAAAAGAATGAAATCTCCTCTGAGATTTCCTTCTAATCTGTCCCTGATGTAGTCCAGTATTAAATAGGTCATTCTTCTCAGTTTAATGCAACTGCCAGAAAAATAAATTATATAATTTTTAAACAGGATGGTCAGGCAGTGAAAAAATTAGTTGCAAATACATAAAGACTGCTTCTACAAAACATATAAGAATGAAAGAAAATGTTTAAAAAATTGTTTCTATTCTCACCATGAGGAGGTCCGTTTAGGGGGATTAAAAATCTGAACATCACAAAAAGAAATGGCTGATACTCTCAAAATCTCATTACCAGCAAAATGAACAAACTATAAAACTCAACTATTAGTCCAAATAATGTGCAAGCCATACAAATTGTGTAATGAATATAGAAAATATTTTGTAGTAATACAGATAAAAATTATACAACCTCCCCCATCAACAATTCTGAATATGGAACTCTTTGCTCCAGTGCTGAAATCACCCTTCTACTCTGACTTTGCACCTGAAGATTGACAGTGTCAGTCATCCTCAAGGTAGCAGGATTTGGGGATGTGATCTCACCTTACCAGTACCTTGAATCATGTGCTGGGAGGAGTGGAGTGGGGTGCCTGTAGGTGCATTCCCTTTGGCATGGGTCCTTTCTCCTTCAGTTGTGTTGGGGCAGTATTTCTCCACCCTATCACCTGGCAATCAGCATTGTTGGTGGGGTACATCTAGACTCCTGAGAATTTAACAAAGACTATAAATATTATTATTTTGCTTTAAATATGCCCATGATATAAATCTACTTAATGGAGTTCTATGAAAATTTTCCTGTTGCAAATTAATGTATAAATTCATATTGCAATTATTACTATTAAAGTCACTGACTGGATGCTAGACTAGATGAATCACTTTCTCAATTAAGTATGACGGTGCTTATATTCTAGAGGTTTTACTTCAGGGACAAACTAATATTTCACACTCTGATTTCAGTGTTTGGGGAATTTTTTATTTAAAATGCACCCTTAGTGTTGGTTCAGGTCCCTAGTACATTTAAAAGCTGAAGTATTTAAAAATAAAGAAAATGTGGTATGTATGTCATGAACATGAGAAATAAAAAAGCATATATGAAAAAAAGTTTGCCACAATAGCATGAAGAATTTATCACGTATGAATCAATTTTTTTATATATGCTGACATTTAGCAAGTATTTTAAATCTATAGAGTTATTCTATAATTTTAGCAAGGAAATTTAGGGTGGTAATTGCAACCAAACACTTAAATGGAACATCTTTGCTCTAATGTCAATATTGACTTCAGTCAGTACTTGGACTTCAGATTATTTTTTTCTGTTGATATGTTCTACTTTTTCTTGGCTGTTTTATCCTGTCCCAAAATGCATTTCTTAACACCCTCCTAGGGAAAAAAAAAGAAATACCACAAAAAACTTCCCCTCCCCTCTTACTTTCTATCAATATAAGCAGCAAGAGCTTCGAAAAGATAGAGCTATATACTCTAAAAATACTACACGGAAATGTATTGGTCGGGGCTGAACCAGCTAGCAAGTAAACACTAAAAACTGAATTCTGTAGCTGAGCCAAGCTTTCATTCCCACCATCATAACAAAGTGGTAAGATTTAGAAATTGGTTGGCAATGGACAAGTACTATGGACAGCAATTATTTTCTCACTTGCCTACCTTGCCTGTACTCAAAAAGAGTCTGCAGTCCAGTGACATGTTGGATGAGTTAAAATTATCCAGATAAGGCAGTCTAAAGTCACAAGCTTGATGTAGTGTATATACCCTTTTCATTCTATGGAATTCAGATTATAGAAGTGGGGACACATAAACCCTCCAACATGTTGTAAGACTGCTGAGTATAAAGAATCAATACAGGGAATGGACTTTCAAATGCTACTGATGCATATTTCATAACATGAAGTAGAAAGGAGTGAGCAATCGCTGCAACTGTGGTTTGAGGTTCACATATCCAAACGCAAAGTTATGCCTCTTGGTATTAATAAAGACTGGAGGATGAACAGATTGAAAGCAGCCTGCTGAGAAGGGCTTCAGGGTTAGGGTGCATGGGAGGCTGGACATGACCCAGCAATGAGCACTTGCATCCAAAGCAGCATGGCCAGCAGATTAAGGGAAGTGATTCTGCCCCTCTATTCTGCTCTGGTGAGACCCCACCTGGAGTTTTGTGTCCAGATCTGGGTTTCCCAACATGAGAAAGACATGGACCTGTTGGAGCGAGTCTAGAGAAGGGTCACGAAGATGATCAGAGGGCTGGAACACCTCTCCTGTGAAGCTAAGTTGTGAGAGTTGGGGCTATTTTGCATGAAGAAAAGGCTTCAGGGAGACCTCATTGTGCTCTTCCAGCTCTTAAAGGGGAGCTAGACAGGGACTTGTTACAAGGGTATGTAGTGATAGGACAAGAAGGCATGGTTTTTATCTGAAAAAGGATAGATTAAGATAAAGGTAAGAAATTCTTTGCTGAGAGGGTGGTGAAACACTGGGACAGTTTGCCTGGAGTGGTGATAGATGGGGCATTCAGAGTCAGGCTGAACAGGATTCTGAGCAACCTGATCTAATCAAAAATGTGCCTCCTCATAGCAGGATGTTTGAACTAGATGACCTTTAATGGTCCCTTCCATCCCAAACTATTCTATGGTTCTCTAAATCTGTGATTCTACTCTTTTCAGTTCTGCTATTGGAGCAATATAACAATTTTCTGTTTCCAACTTTGGACATAAAAGCATAATTTAGTGTTGCCACTTGCTTAGTGGCATAGAGTGTGAGTAATTCACTGACTGAATCACCCTTTATTTTTCATGTTGAGTGTAATTTTAATCCATAAAGAAATCTGTTGTTTGAAAGGCACCATAGAAGAAAAGCACCAATCAACAAGAGTAAGAGAGCAAGAACTGGAGCTTTAATCTAAGCACAAATTACTGAACTGCAACTAATGTCAAACTGACTGCTGGCCTTCCTTAACTGAAGCTTTAATTAGATGAACAAAGGGAGCAAAAAAGTACATTATTTGACATTCCATTTAAGATGTAGTGCAGTACAGTGGTCTTATAAGTGAAATGAGAAAAAAATTAATAGGAATGCTGTCATGGGTTAGCAAAGAATAGTCTCAGAAGTGATGTTCTTGCAAAGGGGTGCTTACAGCTCCTCTATGACCTGACAGAACCTATCAGCTGGCCAGTTTGAATATGGACAATTTTTTAAGCCACTTAAAATTGTGACTGCCTCTGTGATCCACATTTAAGAATAGACAAACTCCCCCCCAAGCTCTCTCTCGTTTCCGGCGCTGGGACAGGTGGCTGTGGGCCCCGAGTGGGGGCCAGCGGACCCGGCCAGGCCCTGCTCGGGCCAGGCTGGGCCAGGCCACGGCCATCCTGGGGCCAATGGGCCCTGTTCCACCCACGGCCCCCTCACAGCCCTGCTCTGTGCAGACAGAGCAGCCCGGCTCCCCCTCTCCAGTGTGGCCAAGATTCAGCTGAAGCTGCCCACCGCTGCCTGGCAAAGATCATGTGACCGACAGCGATAAGTGAAATTCCAGCTGCAAGGCTTAGGTGAGAGTAATAACCCTTTTAGTGCTATGAAGAGATGAAAACCTGAGGGAGGAGAAATGCTTAAAGCTGAAATTCTGTTGTAAAGCTAGGATATGTCAGAGTACCCATTGTAATTTCATGAAGGCATGGGGGGTGGAGCGTTCAACTTGTACTTGTGAGCAAAAGCACCTGTGCTGAGATAAGCAGATGCTGAAGCAGCTGTAATTTGATGAGAAATTTGAACAGGGAGAGATGGAAGCGATGAGGACTCTTACTCCACATGGAAAGGGGAAGACCTCTGTTCCTAGAGATGCTCCCAGAGATAGTCCTAGAGATGAAGATGAGGAGGACCCTTTGCTCCCAGGGCAGGAGGAGGGTCTCTGTTCTTAGAGATGAAATGCTCCCAGAGATGGGTGAAGAGAACTTTTGTTTCTGAATGGCTCAACCTTAAAATTGTACCCCAGTAATTCAAGAGTGGACCCTCAAAAGCAGTTGTGGGAAAAGCTGCTAGTCGGGGGAAGGGACTCTCACATGATGCAAGCAGAGAACCAGCCTGGATAGCTGTCTCATTGTCATAATGTTTTCATAGCATGGTCAAGAGAGACTCCTCTTCCTAAATGGACTGAACAAGGTTATTATGGAAGTGATAAACAGACTGAACATCTCAAGGGTTGTCTTTTTACATTGTCAGTAGGAGAAGGGAGAAAGGTGGGGGGAGGAGAAGAGTTCTGAAGGTGTGGTATGATTTTATTTCTTTTCCTTTTTCCCTCTTTTAGGTCTGTTAATAAACTTCTTTATATTCTTTCAAATTTGGTGCCTGCTTTGCTTTTCTCCTAATTCTTATCTCACAGAAGGTAAACAGTAATGAGTATTTTGGACCAAACAAATGCTAAACTTAAAGAATTTTCTTGCAGATAAGAATTGCTGCAGTAAAATTTCATCAGATGAAAGGAATAAAGCTAGCTTTCCTAAAAATTGTTACAGCCTGTATTTAAATATGCATCAAATACACAGAAAACAAAGGAAAATTAAGCAATAAATAGTTAATTTTGTTTATATATGTATACAAATGGGAAAGTATTTATTTGCATCAGCTCATATAGCAACAATTCCACACTCCTCCTTAATCTTTTTCTACATGTGACAAATAATTTTTTAATATAAAAAGATTACTTCAAATATATATTCAAGTAAGTGCATAAGCTTTTCTGTGGTGCTTCTTAGAGATAAGTTCTTCATAAATATCAAGGAATTTGTCTTTAAAATATATCTATTAGACAGAATTAAACCCATTCATAGCACCTTTTTGATGACATCTTTAGGAAGCGGGAAAAACTGCTGCATGGCAGCAGCTGGGACAGAAGAGTGAGAATATGTGAGAGCAACAACTCTGCAGTTACAAGGTCAGTGAAGAAGGAGAGGGAGGAGGTGCTCCAGGTGCTGGAGTTCAGATTCTCCTTCAGCCTGTGGTGAAGGTCATGATGAGGTAGCTGTGCTCCTGAAGCCCATGGAGGTCCACAGGTGTGCAGAGATCCACTTGCAGATCGTGGAGTAGCAGCTGGTGTCTTTCTGGATGTGTCTTTAAAGAAGTTGTGACCTCACGGAGAGGCTCAGCTGGATAAGGTTCATGACTGAAAATGTGGCCCATGAAGGAAGCCAATGCTGGAGGAGGTTCTGTAGTAGGAACTGTGTATCCACGGTGACCCATGCTGTAGCAGTCTGTGAAGGATAAGAAGAGACACAGACAGGAGATATTTGTGAAGAACTACAGCCTGCTGGAAGAACCCATATTAGAGAAATTAATGAAGGACTATGTCCCATGGGTGGAATCCCACGCTGGAGCAGAGAAAGTGCATGAGGAGAAAAGACTGGCAGAGAAAACCTTTGGCGAACTGCTTGCAACAGCATTCCCTATTCCCCTGTGATGGGAAGAGGTAGAGAATTTGGGAGTCAAGCTGTTGCATTAACAGTACAGAAATTTGTGATAGAATAAAGCCCTCTGCATTCCAGCTGGTGCTCAGAGATCAGAGGGGCTGGGTGCCTTAATTTATGATTATAGACAATTCAGCACTGTCAGCCTGGTTGAGTTCAGTAAGAAATTGCACAATCACAAATTCAGAAATACTGCAGTTTACCAGTTCTATACTACAGGTCTTGGCATGTTCAATAAGAATTTAGACTATTCAAATTCACGAATAGCAGAGTTTACAGAATCAACAGAAAGGCATATTCAGGATTGCTGGTGATAAATGCACTAACTACAGAGTGTTAATGTGTTACTATACAGAATGTATAGTAACACAGGTCTAATAGTGAGAGGCAGAGAGAGAGACAGAGAGACAGAGAAAGAGAGAGAGGTTGATTCCCAAGTCTTCTCTGATGCAGTTGGAAGCACAAAGCTCACCTAAAAGTGTCCCTTCAGGGGAGGAGAGACAAAGTCTGTTGACTGATCCTGAGCAATCAGAGGTATTTCCCCCCTCTCTTTTTGCCCTAACAACCCCTTTCTATACTATAATTTTTGTCCCTTCCCAAAAGGGTGAAACAATCCCATGTTATAGGTGGAGTTTTGGGGATTGTGGTCATACACGTACAGCATGTTCTCTTTTCTCTTCATTTGCTTTCTGAGGAGTGTGAAAGTTAATATGCAAATAGGACTTAATGAGAGTCTCAGTTACTTTCAGTCAGAATTTATAGTTGACTGAAGAGCTAGAATGATCTCTTTGGTCCTCCTACACCCATTATGGTGGCAGTAAAAGCTGTCTGACCTTTGTAGGACAGTCTTTCCTTGCACCTTTAGCTCCTTAAATGACCAGATTTATAACAAGGCTTGCTTTTTGGGGTGAGAGAGGAATAAGGCCAAAGGCTGGTAGAGATATGTGGGTGCTCTTCTTTGAGCCTCCACTTCAGAGTAGACACCCACTGTGAGGACCTTGCTCAAGCCAGGGGACCAACTCATGCTCTTTTCAACCAGCCTCACCAATTCTTCAAATTATTCACCAGCTTAAAGCCCCTTTATAGAAAGTCCAACAATTTGCCACAAAAGTTGAACTCTGGAGGATAAGGAGGGGGAATATGTAGACTTTTAGGTTTGTTCATATTTCTCATTATCCTATTTTGATTTGATGGGGAAATATTAAATTAATTTCTCCTAGCTGAGTCTGCATTGCCCATGACAGTAACTTGTAAGCAATCTCTCTGTCCTTGTCTTGACCCACAAGCTTTTTGGCATGTTTTCTGCCCCCATCCAGCTGAGGAAGAGAAATGATAGAGAGACTTTGTAGGCACCTGGTAGTTACTCACCACAATTATACGTAGAGAAATCTTCATGTTATAGAGAAAACATTGAAATAGATTGATGAAGAAAGAACTTGATAGCTAAGCCCCTGATTTACTATGGGGTTTTTCATTTGACATTTTCTGTTTGTTTGTTTGTTTCTGAGCCTCACCATTCTAACACTGCAATATTTTCCAATTACACTTTTCATTCAAAGTGCACTGCAAATGCTTAGTGGTTTTGCTTGTGGGAACCCTGATTTTCAGTTTAAGCACCAGGGAATGAGAAATGCACAGTTAATGATCACCTGTGAAGAGTTATATTGAAATAATTTGTTCAGGATCACATTAAAAATCTACAGAGGAATCGAGGGAATAATTGAACATTCAGTGCCGACATCCAGGTGCCTCAGCCATTTCTTTCTTAGTTGTATTCATTCACTTTGCAATTCCAACAAGAGAAGAGGCTGGGTACTGATAGCACTTATAGCTATGCTGCCTAGTCTAAAATGGTTTTTCATTTGTGTTGTCACAGGTTCTAATGTTTCTTTGGCAAGATTAACAATATAATTTCTTTTTCTTTTTTTCTTCTTCCTAGAGGTTTAAAGCTATTCCTACCAAAGAATAAACATACCATTATTTGAAATCATTTAGCTCCTCTACAGTGGTTGCTTGCAGGGTCGAATCTTTGCAATCACTACAAACACCAGCTGTAGTAAGTAAGGCAATTGAAAGCAGCAATAGGCAGCTTTGTGTTAACACTTTGTTAGTATGGTGAATGAATGCTGGAGGGAAGGAGTCTGTTCCTTGTGTAGCAGTATTTCTTGTTTGGTTTGCTTTGCTTTTGTAGATATCAAATCACTCACTGAAATTTGATGCATTGAGTAATAGCCATGATAAAATACTTGGCTCTATGGTAGAGTCATTGATTCTGAGAAGTCCTTTAGTTAAACGTATACCCAAAGAATGGTCTACATTGTTCTCATACCAAATTGCTCAGGAATTTGTCCAGAAATTAACAAAAGGCAAACTCTCCATTGTTTATAATTACTGTTTAAAATTATTGCAGAGTTGTATTTACCATTGCCTATTAAACTTCTTCTTCAAGTCTGAATGAAACAACCTCCCTTTTTTCCCCTCATGCTTCTGATTCAGAAGCAGTCAGAAATTTATTCATTCACAGCGACCTTCATTTTGTTGTTGTGTGCCCCCTCAGAGGTTGAAACACTTGGAGAGAGTAGAAATCCTACTTATCCCCCACAACCAAATCACATTTCAGAAGTAATTGCTAGGGTTTTTACCTGATAATATGCACCAATTTTATAATGACCATATGTGAAGAATAGCTTTCAAGATATAAAACATTAGTAGAAGTAGGGGGTTTTTTGAGGATATTTTGAGGCTTATTTCTGATCCCAATGTAACATGATGCTTACAACAGTTTTTTTGTCCAAAAAATAAATGGCAGTATTTACTTTTTTTTTATTTGTTTTTTTTTTTTTTAAAAAGACTGTTCCAAGTAACTATTAAAACAGGAAAAAATAACACTTTCCTAAACCTTTCTCACATTCACTTTTTCTGGTTGTCACTTCTCCCAGTTAAAAGCCCCAAACAAAAATGTGATATGCAAAAGTGAATCCTGTTTGGAATAGTCTTACAGAAAGTGTCTGCCAACCTCAGCTGTAAGGGTTTCTCAGCTTCTGGAAATAGCACACAAGAAACATGAGACAATTAATTCATATAGCTGCAGATTCAGCAAAATACTGCAAAAAGATACAAAAGTGTCCTCCGATGTCTAGTGATATCTGTTTAAATGAAAACACTTTTAGTAAAAAACATGTAGAAAATGACATTTTGAACCTCTGCCATGAAGTTAGGAAGATACGTTGAATCTTTATCTTCTGTTATCAGGTATATTAATAAAACAAACATTTTCTTCAAGAGAGTATCCAGAACATCACATTTATTTGGATGATAAAGGCTCATCACCATTTATTCCTGTAGTATTTGTTTATTGTGTTTTTGTATTGTTATCTTGAACTAGAACTAGAGTTGCACATACAAGCAGTTATAAAAAAAATTCTCCAAAATCTACATTCTCTTTTCTACTCAGACTTCTGTAGAATTCATATGATGTGTATGTGCATGGAAATAACTCTCTCTCACTGTCCTTCACAAACACAATACTCTTATTTTAAAAGTTAGGTGTTCATTATGGTTGTAACTATATACCCAGAAACAGATGAACTGTGGGGGTTATTTTCAGTCCATAACAACTTCTCACTGACATTTGTTTCTCCTCAAACATTTTCCTGGCGATGCTGCCATCACAGTTTCTCGGTACAGCCGTGGCCTGAGGTGTGTTGGTTGGAGCCAGCTGGAACCCTCTGTGTCTGGCACAGGGCAGTCCCAGCCATTCCTCAGAGAGGCCACTGCTGAAGGCTTTCTGCTACCAACACCTGGGCACCTACACCCACAACTAGCACACAACATAGACACAGTCATTCTAATAAACAAACCTGCCATGCCTGAGAATCTGCCAAAAGAGGAACAGTGTCAATAAGGAGGCAGAAATGGGTTTCATGCAATTACAGACTCTGTCATGTCTTTAACATTTCACATAAATCATAAATACATGCAATTAATCTTGAAGCATAAGCACCATTTTGAATATTACGTAGATAAGGTAACTGGCAATAGAAAGGCACTTGAAATGTGAAACAAAAAATACATTCTGATAAAATATTTCTTCTTTATTTTTCTGATTTAGTGTCATTTGACTCAGTTACTTGAGCTAAGAATTACAACTTAAAAATACAACTATGAATGTGCAAAAATCTATTATATTTTGTTACCTAATATTTCATAAATTTCATGTTGTACTTGAAGAATAAAAATCAACGGCTTAAAACAGGATGTAACATTCTAAACTTGTTTTATGATGGTATCTCCAGTTCTGAAGTGTAGATTGCCAAATTGCTCTTTCCACTTTAATAGAAATGTCCCTGCAACTTCTATTTTCTTTGCATTTCGTGTCAGGGTTTTTTTGTTATAGAACAGAGGTGGTCTGTGAAGTTGCTTTGAGAAGTGCACTTAGTTGTTGGAAGTATGTTTGTTCCCTTAGTACTGAGTTATGTGTATAGAATACATTCCATCAGCGATATATACTTTAGGGAAGAATACATATATGTGTTTAAAACTGGCCTTTTTAAGTCACCTCTATTCAGAAATGCCAGTGTTTCAGAGGTTGATACAGCAAGCATTTCTTATAAAAATGATGGGGTTTGTTTTATCAGCAAACCATGTTAAACATCACCTTTTATAAATGTTGAAATGGATCAAAGTAGTCGACATCTGACCTTTCAAGAGATTGTTTAAACTTACAAGGCTGCATAGGAAATTATATGCTGGAAGAAATAAATAGAAGTTTCAGGACTGTCATCTGAATGGAATGAATAGTGCCATATAAACTGTTCTGAGTTGTATGCATCTAGTCAAATGTGGACAGCTATGATTCACATTTCTACAGCTGAGTTAATCCTGTAGACTTCCTGTATAATGAATGGAGAATATTAGGTGACACCTACCCTGCTTAATCTAACTCCTGACTCCCTGGTCAGTTACACCAGAGTGATTCATGTCATGGCCTGTTTTTCAGGCCAGACACTCCAAAGCTGAGTGGTGGCATCCACACTTTCTGGACTGTCATTCAGCTCTGGATTTAAGGCATATAGGTGTAAGTGTCTAAACAAACAGGGTTAATGCAGCTGCCAGTAACCAGATGGCTTGCACTATTTGGGATTTCTCCTGATGTCCAGCTACCAACCTGGGCACAGATTTTCTTTTGGTCCTCTAGTAGATCTATTATCCTTGTACGTATGGGAGATCTATGTCTTTTCTGAGCAGCAACTGAAGACCGGGCAAGATCCCGAAGGGAATATCACATGACACTAGCTTCCCACATAGGGGCAACAATGAAATTAAGCCTTATGTCCAGAAACATATGGGATTATTATAAACCTTGCAACATATTTTCCAACTCTAAGTAGACCCTCTGGATTCCATAGAATATCTTAAATGACATTCGGTACATCTGTTAAAAAACTGAATCCCATACCAAATATCCACTGACACTAAAGAGATAACGACTTGTAGGTAGAACCCTATATTAGACACATGTATTTTCTATATTTATAGGTTATTTCCATGCATATATTCTAAATATGGAAATTCAAGTAAAATTAATATAATTCTGTCTGTGTGGTTATTGCATTTATAGTTTTCACATTTATTAACACGCTTATCTGATGACACTGTTATATTATAAGCCCAAACATTTGCAAAGGGTTGAAAGAAAGAATGAAATAACATTTTCATGACCCATCTGTTCATTGTGCATCAAGATTTAAACTGACTCTCATAGGTTAGCAAGCATAGTCCCGGAAGGGATGTCCTTGCTAAGGGGTGCTTACAGTTTCCTCTGGGAACTGATAGAACCTATCAGCTGGCCAGTTTGAATATGGACAATTCTTTAAGCCACTTAAAATTGTGACCGCCTCTGTGATCCACATTTAAGAATAGGCAAACTCCCCCTCCAAGCTCTCTCTCGTTTCCGGTGCTGGGACAGGTGGCTGCAGGCCCCGTGTGGGGGCCGGGCCACGGCCATCCTGGAGCCAATGGACCTGTTCCAGCCATGGAACCCCCCCCACTGCCTTGCCATGGGCAGCTGGAGTGGCTCGGCTCTCCCCCCTCTCCACTGCGATAAGAAAAATTCAACATTCCAGCTGCAAAGCTGCAAGGCCGAGGTGAGATTAACCCTTTTATTGCTGTGAAGAGCTGAAAACCTGAGGGAAGAGAGAGAGGAGATGCTTAAAGCTGAAATTCTGTTGTGAAGCTATGATATATCAGAGTATCCTGTTGTAATTCCATGAAGATATGGGGGGATGGAGTGTTCAGCTCATAAGCAAAAGCACCTGCGCTGAGATAGGCAGATGCTGACACAGCTGTAATTTCATGAGAAGTTTGGACAGGGAGAGATGGACCAGATGAGGACTTTTACTCCAAACGGGAAAGGAGAAAACCTCTGTTCCTAGAGATGCTCCCAGAGATAGTCCTAAAGATGAAGATGATGAAGACCCTTTGCTCCCAGGGAAGGAGAAGGGCCTCTGTTTTTGTTTCTGAACGGCTCAACCTTAAAATTGTACCCCAAAAAACTTCAAGAGTGGATCCTCGAAAGCAGTTGCGGGAAAAGCTGCAAGTCGGGGGAAAGGACTCACACGCAGGCAGAGAGACTCCTCTTCCTAAATGGACTGAACGATATTTGGAAGTGGGCGGCTGTCTCATTGTGATAATGTTTTCATAGCATGAGCAAGAAGAGACTTCTCTTTCTAAATGGACTGAACAAGGTTATTATGGAAGTGGTAAACAGACTGAACATCTTGAGGGTTGTCTTTTTACATTGTCAGTGGGAGAAGGGAGGAAGGTGGGGGGAGGAGGAAAGTTCTGAAGGTGGCACAATTTTTTTTTTTTTTTTCCCTTCTTTTAGGTCTGTTAATAAACTTCTTTATATTCTTTCAAGTTTGGTGCCTGCTTTGCATTTCTCCTAATTCTTATCTCACAGCAGATAAACAGTAATGAGTATTTTGGACCAAACCACTACACTGACACATTCATGAAATGCAATTCTAGCCAGAAAAAAACAATACTGAAAAACTCTGGTACCCAAGTAAGAAAAAAGTACTGGAAATCCTTCATAAGTAACAACTGCTATCAATACAGTAAAGGATTAACTGCTTAATATTTAAAAAGTCATTGAAGGAGAATAGTAGGCAACTCCTGTAGCAATTCATACAACGGTGTTTTTAAAAACTGATTACACTGAGTTGTCCAGTTGTTTGTTGGATCCTAATTGTTTGTGATTCTAATCACAGAATCACAGAATCACAGAATCACAGAATATGTTGAGTTGGGAGGAACCGACAAGGATCATTGAGTCCAGTTCCTGGTCCTGCACAGCACCATCCCCAAGAGTCACATCGTGTGCCTGAGAGCATTGTTCAAATTCTTCTTGACCTCTGTCAGGCTTGGTGCTGTAACCACTTCCCTGAGGAGCCTGTTCCAGTGCCCAAACACCCTCTGGGTGAAGAAATTTTTCTAATATCCAACCTAAACATCCCTGGACACAAGTTCAGGCCATCCCTTTGGGTCCTGTCACTGGTCACCAGGGAGAAGAGATCAGTGCCTGCCCCTCCTCTTCCTCTCACAAGGAAGCTGTAGACTGCAATGAGGTGTCCCCTCAAGTATCCTTTTCTCCAGGCTGAACACACCAAGTGACTTCAGCTGCTCCTCATATGGCTTCCCCTCAAGGCCCTTCACCATCTTTGTTGCCCTCATTTGAACTCTCCCTAATAGTTTAATATCTTTCTTATATTGTGGCATCCAAAACTGTACACAGCACTTGACAAGAGTCTGCACCACTGCAGAGCAGAGCAGGACAATCACCTGCTCTGAACATACACTGAACATACAACTTTTAATAAAACTTAGCGCATAATTTACAAGGCACTATCAGCTTTGTTCTGCAACTGCTGTCTCTTTAACTCCTCTGTGTGATTCTTTGTTTCCTCCGGTATTAAAACCCTCAGACCAAGGCTCTCACTGACACCCCTTTAAATATTTATTATTGATACTATGCTATTACAAAGCCCAAAGCACATGCAGCTACAAGCACAACACACACATAAGAGCATACAGAGTCTGTACAACAAGTTATTATTGCTAGTGGGCTATTGCATAGCCCAAAGCAAGAAGCATATAACTGTTTATATGATAATTAATTAAACAGCAAACTAACTCTATTTCAACCTCATCTCTAAAAAGACTGAGTAGAAAGGGTTATTTCTGAGAGATGACTGACTGATGCTCATCTACCTTCTTACAACATTTCAGGTAGGTGTAAATTTATAGGCACAAGTTCTAGGTGCCTGTCCAAGTCGTACTTCAAGCAATGGCAATACACAATGTTAGATAAGTGAACTTCCAAGAACATTTAAGTCTTCGGCATCAAAAGATCATGAAATAACCATTGTTCTGCAAGTTCTTTTTGAAAAGCGTTATCTAAAAGTCAGAGAAAAAGCTGATGATAGTGATGAAAGGGGGATAATGATGAAAGCTATGCTCCATTGAATAAGAAAATTTGAAAGAGCTCAGTGGTACATAAAATGAAGAATGATATTCCAGGGATATTTCAGGGAAAAAAAAAAATATTTTGAAGTTTTGAAAATGATGTCTGCTTTCTGTTTATCTACAGAGAGACCTAGTATTCTATTTTGCTCATTAAAGAGAGAATAAACTCCTTCAGTCAGATCAGAAGACCCAGTCTTCCTGCTGACTACTTTTGTGACTTCAAGCAAGTCACTCAACTGTGTTTGTTTGGTTTCTTTAACGTGTATTTAATCATCTCACCAAAATGTACTTCATATTTTGCACAAAGTTGGTGTATGGTGACTGTATTAAGGAAAATGTCAGTGTTTGTACTTATAAAGAACACACAGAAATAGAAGGTGTATAGATATAAAAAATATATTTCTAAGATATGGGATCTAAAGGTTTAAGGCTTTTGACAGCAGATAATATTCATCTGTTTTTCTGTGTTCACCCTGGACTACCTTCTAGAGAAAAGTAATGAATTTCAAACCTCTCTCTGCTTGAAAATAGAAAAAACTGGATGAAAAAGGAGGATGAAATTGAAGTCACAACTGGACATGCACACAGAATGAAATTCATATGCTTGAGTAAAAAAAAATCTGTGAACACAAAAAAGGATGTTGATTGGCTGACTCTTTTGATCATTCAAATATTTAAGCGAATGACTTTTACTTTCCTCCATAAGAAAATGCTGTGCTTGTGAGCAAATACATTCATTTTAATTCATATGAAGGGTAAGTATCATCTAGCAGGCTATCAGGACTTAAAATATTTTTTTCTAATCTTGTGTACATACTGATTTTCAAGTACAATTCTTTGATCTCAGTTTGAAGATCCTCAGAAATAAGAAACATTTAAGCAAGATCTTAAGGCTGCATGTATCCTAGTAGTGCTAGTCTGCATTAGAAGTGCTCTGGTCTGTTCCTGGGCACTGAAGACAACTCCATGATCCAGCCTGTTTCTATGCTAGAAAACTGCCCTAGGCTCCCAAACACTGCATACCGGGCAAGTACAACTTCAGAGCTAAACCATGTCCAGGAAATACTAGGGCAAAGGCTACTTGAAATAGGTCAAATCTGTGCCAGGGAATATGCCAAAATTTTTGGTAAACACAGACCAGTGTATGCTGAATTTAATACTACATATACAGATGTTCCGGTTTTGTCAGTTAGTTTTGTGTCTGAATTACCAACGATATCTTGCAAGTAGACACAAAACTGATATATTTCTATTTCCCACTCATGCTATAGGAAATCATAAGACCAAAATACTTAAACCTCTATTTTCAAATATGATCAATATGAAGGATAACTAGAGAACATAACCCTGAAGCTGGACTCTAGAATTTATCCAATTTTCTTGCCAATAGCAGGTTTTGTCTTCTGACAAACCAACTCATTGGGATTCCATTTCTCTCTAGAGTAGACAGAAAATATTGAAAAAGGATTGGAAGATACAATAGCAGGAGATGAAAATGACTTCCCTAAAACAAAGACAAAAGGAAATAGGGCAGATTAGAATAAGAACCAAAAATCCTGCCTGATGAAGTCTTTAATCAGCATCAAAATTTTCAGACTCTTATTAAAGGGACAGAGTATGAACAAAAACAACATGTGCCTGAATTAGATCTTTAACAGCATTTATAGAGGTCCACGAACTAGGTAACATGAAATAAAAGAAATATTCAATGTTACCTTTTGTCTCATAGTTTAAATATTAGTATTCTATGTATAATTACAGTGTACTTGCCTTTGTACTTGACAAATGTACTTTGTCATTTAATTCCTGTTGTCAAACATAAACTGCCAGCAACATCTATGAAGTCTTGCAGACTCAATTTAAACACTACAGAAAACAATTGTCATAGTTAGTGTATGAGAGATTTTTGAGCAATTGTGTTTACCACAGGAAAAATGAAGAAGCAGAACTGAAACTCTTATTTAGTAATGTAGTAAATGTGGCAAGATGTGTCTGGCTCTTTAGAAAGGAATTACTCATGGGTTGACTCAAGAAAATATGTTGCTTTCATTTATTATTTTTAATACATTAAACTGGCAAAATAAATTTTTTAACAGCTTCCCTAAATAAAAGAAACATACAAGCTTGGGAAGATCAGACAAGTTATTTGGATCCATTTTCAGGATAACGTATCTGCAGTCATCTCAGTATGTGATGAAAGTTACAAGCAGTCTTTCCTACTTTCCTATAGCAGGCCTTACTTGGTTTAGTTTGGAATTCCTCTGAGAAGATACTGCTTATATGAGTCTCACTATATCATAAAAAGGGGACTGCCCCAGTGTTCATGAACAAACACCGGTCAGTATTACTGTTAAACAGAAGTTATGACTATGATTTGAAAAGGCATGTTCAGGTCTAATAAGAAAAGAGGTTAAATGCAATACTTCACAGTTTCCTGTTGTGGATTAGCCTTGGCAGGCAACTAAGCCACACAACTACTTACTCACTCCTCTGCAGAGGAACCTGTGAGATAATCACAAGGTGAAAGTGCAAAAATGTGTGAGTTGTGATAAAGATAGTTTAATAGCAAAAGCAGCATATACAAGCAGTACAATAAAAGTAATTGATTCACTACTTTACCACTTCCAGAAAAGCAGGGCTCCATCATGTGTAAAAGTTACTTGGAAAAACAAATTCCCCACCCTTTCCTCCTTCTTTCTCCATCTTTTTTTACTGAGCATACTGGAGTAGGATATGGGTCATTCATTTAGTCATTTGAGATCAGCTGTCCTTGCTCTATTTCCTGACAAATTCTGAGCATCATAAAGTCACAGAAAAGTTTGAGTAGAAAGGGACCTTTAAACATATCCTAGAACAATCCTGCTGCCATGGCCAGGGACAAATCTTTCACCGGATCAGATTGCTACTCACCCATCCAAACAGACTGTGATCACATCCAATGATGAGACATCCACAGCTTCTCTGGGCAACCTGTTCTGGGGTCTCACCACTCTCACTGAAAAAAAAAATCTTCCTTATGTCCAATCTAAACCCACCCTCTTTCACTTTCTCTATTGTACCGTCTCTTGTCATTTCCAAGCCTTGGTTAAAGTCTTTGTCTGTGTGCACCCCCAGGCTCCTCAGTCTCTGGGCAGGATGAGAAGTAGAGAAGGCTTGATGTTATGTAAGCACTGTTCAGCAAGAACTAAAATATCACTGTTTTACCAACACTATCTTGGTCACAAATCCAACTACTATGAAAAAAACCTAACTATCTGAGTCAAAACCAGTACAATATTAATTTACGCTGCATATTAAGCGATGAAAGTCTCAAAGAATAACTGACATAAAGAAGGCAAGCAATAACTGAAAACCATGCTAAGATTCACATTAATCATGGTGGTATAGAGAACCATATTAACCCAATGTGTATTCTAGGATATTAATGATAATGAGTAAATAGTTCTCTAAAATTGTGGAAAAATACATATATTGCTTGTCCAGTCTAGTACTGGACAAGTATAGTGTATAGTCTACAGTATAGCAATGGAGTAGAACCTGCTATATTTGGGGGTTTTGAATTATTAATTTAAGCTGTAGATGATGCAATTAAATTGCTTAAAGTTTTGCTGCTGGTCAAAATTATTAAGTAACTATGAGTTTAATAGCTCAGATAAAATTATTCTTGTACAACTATTTATTATTCTATGTGTAGATGATTACCCAGCAACTATTTCACACAGTGAGATTTACTTGGAAAGCATGAAAATAGTACCTGGAAAATAAAATTCTACTTAAAAAATCCTACATAGAAAAGTAGGACAAATATTAATTGACTGATCTTTTGATTACATAGGTATTTAAAAGCAGTATTTTACAGCTGACTAGAAGTTTTTCCTATTATCTCATTTATACTGCAGTTCTCACAAAAGCTTACCTGTAACTGATTTTCTTTCCAATTACTTGGTCACGTATTGTATGCTGATGCATGAGAAGACCAATTTATTTAATCAGCAATAACACAAATTCTTTGGGAAGGGTGAAAAGCAATAATTTTGAGCAAGAAGATAAAATAAAGAGTGGGAGAACTACTTCAGAAAACAAATGCAGTTATCACTTACTCTTAAATAAAACAGCTGGTTAAGTGAAATGCTAGAGGGAGGACTAGCAATGTAATACTTCTCTCTTATCAGATACCAGATAAACAAATGTTTCTGACAGAAAGAAAGAGGCTTCATCTGTGTTGTCATGTTAGTTCAAGATGACTGCATGTCGACATGTGTGTGGGCTTGAGTTAGGTCCATAGATCTGGCTTTCTTCATGCAGGAGCTTGCTTTAAAGAAGGATGTATACCACCAAACCTCACTAATGCTCTGTGGCAATGTTTCAATTACTTCAGGAGGAGCATCTGAGTGTTACACTCAGAATCATGTTACAGGCAAAAGGGAACACACCATATGTTGAAAGCTAAAACTTTGAATGCTAGACCAGTTAATGTTTTACAAATCTGAATTATCTAAGGAACACAAAGTAACAATGATAATACACACTTATGCATACTTCCACATGCTGATGCATTATGAGTATCTACTTCTTTAATGCTGAGATCACACTTCCACCACCTACTGGGAGATGGGAAAAGAAAGGTCTTGTTTTCATAGTTGACTTTATTTCTCACTATCCTAATCTATTTTAATTAGCAGTGATGCAAATTAATTTTTCTCGATTGAAATCTGTTTTGCCCGTGGCAGTAATTTATAAACACTCTCTCTGTATTTATCTCAACCCATGAGCTTTCTATTTTCTTCCCCTGAAGAAGAAGAGCTGAGTGAGCAGCTGGGTGGGATGTTGGCTCTTAGCCCATCAAAACCAACTTCCCGTGTGCACTCTTGAGTATCTACACCTTTGTTCTGGTGCTGAAATAACCTCTCCACACTCCTTCTAGGTCTAAAGGTTGTCCTTGTCAGTCATTCCCACAGTTGCTGGGCTGCAGGATGTGACCATAGTTCACCTGTGCCTCAGGCCTTAGGCCAGAAAGAACAGGATGCCTATGGCAAGTGTAGCCCTCTTGTCACAGGACCCTATTCAGGGCTCTGGGAATGTGCTTCTCCTCCCTTCCTCCCTCCTCCCTCCCTCCCTGACACCTCTCTATTGGAACCTTCAGGTTAGGATGGCAAGTGCTGCCGCCCCAGCTCCTTATACAAAGGTCTATTACTCCCACTTCTGCCCAAGGTTTGTCAGGCTGTTGCATTCACACAGACGACTGTGCTCCCCAAGTCAATACCTGCTTCCACCAGGAGGACAAGAGTTGCAGTAGGGAGCAGGGCCAAAAGACAGGTGTGCTCCTCTTATGACTCTCAAATGTTTCAGATAGAAACAACTAAGAGTGATTCTTCAAGTCAAACCTTTTCTGAAAACATCTGTTACAGTTGAGTATCTATACATCTATGAAAATACCAGGGAATTAGACACACATACAATGAGATTATTTAGAAGATTTCTAAAGAAGGTCAGTCTCATAAAACTTGAATGATATTAGCATCACACTGCTTATTGTTATTCTTGTATGTTATCAGTCAATGTTATCAGTGTATGTTATCAGTGCATTTTCAAAGCAGCCAGTTCCTAAAAATCATATCCTGCTTTACTTTTGAGTGTGCAATAGCATAGCTGCAGTTACTGATGGTCAGCCACTAAGGCTGAGCTGGTCAGCCTAGAGAGCTCCTCATTGAGATGGGTTAGGATTGAGGCTGAAGAATTTCAGTACTTGACCCTATGTCAAAACAGAATGCTTTCTGACCAGGTTCTCTGAGACACTCCATGTATGGAGGGTGAAATATTTAATACCAATTTTACTGATATGAAGATTATTGATGTTTCACAGGATTATGAGTTTTGCCAGTTATACAATGTTTGCACACAAGTTATACAAAATTCCTGAAAACACAATACAAATTTAAGCAGCACTTAGCAAAATACAGCAAGCACAATGCCCAGTTCAATGACAATTCCAAAGTGATTCCCCTTCCTGGTGTCTATAAAATGCTCACCATCTCTATATTCATGTCCCACATCACCAGGAAGAAATACATGGATTGAAGCCAGCTCAAGGCCATTGGTGTATTTGAAATATTTTTGCTAGTTGTCTAGTTTTTGTCATCTCTGTTGCTCTGAGCTGTATGTTTATTCCTCCTGTTCCAGGAAGACAGGATCAGGGAAACCTTTACACCACCAGCTGATCCACTCAGCTTTTGATAGTGGTTTTCAAGTCGTTTGCTCTTATCCCATGCTTAAAATGCACATCATGACAAGAGATGTCTGGGACCAAGGTGTTACACAGCTTCCAGCACACCTCCAGGAAGGGCAATTTTCTGCTTTATATTGGCATGAATTTTTTAATACGGGCTTATTCATTTTCCATAGATAGGGAAAAAATTGGCATATAATTACACCTGCAATAACTTTTAATATAATTTTGCGCATTTTTAATATTATTTTTTAAAAGATACAGTTTAGTCAGAAGAAACTATGCAAACAGAGAAAAATATTTTGAAAGTAATCCAAATAACTAGTTGACTAGCTAGCTATTTCTCCCACTGTTTCCTGGAAACTGGAATGATATCTATGGCTTCAGATACTTTCTTAGGTATTTCTTTGTTCAAAGTTGACTAATCATTTCAAGAATGTTACTTCACTTTCAGGCTTTGAAGAGGATATTGCAATACACCTTTAAAACATGCACTTGAGGTGTCTTCCTTTTTAATCATTCTCTCAAGGTGTGTTGGTAAGCATCTTTTCTGGAGATACTGAGATTTATTTATGCTTCTTTATTCAGCAATTCCGAACCACGTAAATAATGCAGGAATGTAAGTAACACTATAGAACTAAACACAGCAAACAAGTAGAAAGCTTCGAATATTGCTATAGACCATATTTATTGTATTCTCAGGAGTTTTGAGATTATGTTATCTAAAAAGTAAAATCTTTACCTGATTTGTGATTTATGAGATTTATGTGTGATACTCATTTTATTGTGATGAATTTTTAAACACCTATATGCTGTGGTAAAGAAGAATGTGCAGATACTTCACAAAAAGACAAGTTTGTAAACATAAAACTGGGGAAAAAAACCAAAGGAAATTATACCTTTTTTTTAATCAGATGCAATACTACCAGAGGTTTTGTTGATCTCCATTTGTTTTTTTTCAATAGTTACCTTCCAAAAGATAGGTAATATAATTTAAATTCATGCAGAGTGAAAAACCTGAAATCTTTCTTAATGTCTGATCTGGATATATGCACCAGCAACAACCCAGTTTTTTTATCAAGCCACTTCAGACATAACAGCTTCCTCTCCCTTTTTAATTTGTGTGGTTGCTTTTATATGTGATAGTACAGCTCTTGCATGAAGATGGAATAATCTTAAATGAAGAAAACTTCCTTTTAAGGGTCTGTAATAAATGGCATACGCAATTAAAGCTACCAAACATAAAGCAGAGAAAGAAAGGAAAAGAAAAAACTAAAGGGAAACCTCTCTCCAGTGCTCAGGTCAGAAGAGCAACTGGGTCACCAGAGAAGCATCCCTTGGGCATCTTCTACAACACACCAAGTAGTATGACAGTGAAGATGATAGTGATTGATGATTTTCATTTTTTCTCCCTAGTACAATTACCCTTTTCAGTGAGACTACCTCAAGATCCCCAGTGGTAGATTCTGTTTATGGCTGTATCAGTGCTGGTGAGAGAAGATTAATTAGATGTGCATGTTGCATGCTGATTAATTGTTAAGTTTTGTGCATGTATACTAATTGGTTAATATATATCAAATATGAAAACTGCTATTATCTTGTTATCTACTATTTATTTACCATAATATCATTGTTTAGAGTAAGAGCTGTATGGTGAATGATGTGGGATCTCAGTACAAATGTCACTTGAGGTCACTTGTGTGGGTAGCCATATTGAGCTGTAGATATTCTGGATTTGTCTTCTGGATAATCAATGTTAGCTAAAATAAGCTCTATTATCAACTTTCATTAGTCAAAGAGAAAAAAACAAACTCTTTCAGGAGACAACACAGTACATATATTTTCTTCCTGCTTATTGCACTCTGCTGACTAAAGATGGAAAATTAAGGAGTGATTTGGTTTTAAATATTGTTTGTTAGTGTCACTTTTGGCATGATGGGGTATCCTGTTCGGTCTTAGGGTGGTTTCCTGCAGAAGTATCTACTAGCATCACACAGAGGTCTGAAATAACCTCTGCTATTTTGGGACTTCTTCTTTCTAAAAAATACACTTAAGTTTGGTCTGCAGTTTTCATGGCTGGAGATATAATGTGGCCGCAAAATTAACATTCATATATTATAATATCTTTTACTGAATACTTTTAGTGAGAAAACCCTACTGTTATTCACAAAACTAATTCAAACCTGCATCATCACACTGATGGAAAACTGATGAAGGTCAACTAACAAAGTTATGTTAAATTGCAGTGGCCAAGGAGGTGTAGCCAGGATTTGGGTTAGACCTAGTTTTATTTCTGTTTTGGATGGAGAAACAAATGCCACATTAATTAAATTTTCAGATAATATGAGATTGGAATGTATTGCAAATACCATTGTGGATAAAGAAATAATCTAGCTAGACCAAAAGAAGTTTGAATTATTGGCTGGAAATAAAATTATGTTTAGTCTTGGGAAATATGCAAGCTATGCATCTGGGGAATAACAATTCAGAAAGACCATTTGAGGGACGGAAGGAGGGAGGAAATTTTTTGGCAATAAAAACTAGGGGTGAAAAGAATAAAAAAAATTCATGTGAATGTGAAGGTACTGTAACAATCAAAAAAATAAAGCAACACTGAAATGCAGAAATATGACGTTGGAAAGTAAAGTCAGATACTCCTAGCTTTTTGGTATTAGAAATTAGGTTTTAGAACACTGAGGAGACCGTGACACGTTATAATGAAAAGTAGCTTCACAAACTGTAAATGTTTAGAAATTCAAATAAACCCAATTCATGGTTTGGAAGAACTAATGAGAATATTAAATAATAAAAAGTCTGCATACTATATATTAGTTACAGGAAATTGCTAATGAGAATAGCAATTTGAAATACTGGAAGAGTACAAATACTGAAAACAAAGAGCTGTAAATAGAAAAATTAGGTGACATTTGCTCAAAGAGAAATTAAGCTTTCAAGGTATCCAACACATAGATATATGTGTCTGGTTTTTAATTGTTCATGTTTAGAGATACTTGCATAAATCGTTGTGTTGGTTTTGGCTTGGATAGAGTTAATTTTCTTCATAGTAGCTGTTATGGTGCTGTGTTTTAAATTTGTGCTGAAAATGGTGTTGATAACAGAGGGATGTTTTAATTACTGCTCAGCAGTGCTTATACAGCTTTTCAGACTCTCACACCACCTCACCAGCCAGTTGATGCATGGTGCACAAAAACCTGGGAGAAGACACAGCCAGAACAGCTGACCCCAAATGACCAAATGAATATTCCATACCGCATGATAGTATGCTCAGCATATAAAGCAGGTGGAAGAAGAAGGAAGGAGGGGATGTTCAGAATGTTGACATCTATCTTCCTGAGTCACCCTAACTCATGATGGAGCCCTGCGTTCTTGGGGGATAGCTGAACACCTGCCTCCCCATGGGAAGTGGTGAATGAATTTCTTGTTCTGCTTTGCTTGTGTATGCGGCTTTTGCTTTATTTATCAAGTTGTCATTATCTCAACCCAAGAGTTTTCTCACTTTTACTCTTCCAATTCTCTCCCTCATTGCAATGAGGGCAATTGAGCAAATGGCCGTGTGATGCTTAGTTACCAGCTGGCATTACACAACAACAACAGTTCCTCTGGTTAGTGGTGCATTTCACACAATAATTAACACTTAGTATTGAACAGCATTTAGTAAAAATTTTTCTAGAGGTTCTTCAGAACTGCATTCTCCCATCTAAAGGCAAATAAGTAGATAAAGACAATGGTATATATACCCTTTGGGGATGGATGGTTTAGATATTGTGCTCATGGCAAGCATAAGAGAGAAAGCAGTTTTTAATTACATTTCTTTAGGATCTTCTTCCTACTCAGTTATTCTGACCTCTGGCTAGAATTCTCTCTACCAAGAAACTTTGGAAGGCTGAGGCTATACTGTGACCAATGTTTGGAATACCTTTATTCTGCCACTCCTGATTTTGAGCATCTGGCCCCTGTCTGTTCAGCTCAATCATTTGATGGAACAGCATCAGCCCCCAAATATATGTATATTTAATGGGGCTGACAGACTCTCTTTATGTGGCCTCTCTACAGGTCTCCTCCTGTACTGCCTCTACACTGATATATTTCATTGTGTGATGACTGTGAAATATTAGGACTTTCCTTACATTTTATAGTAGTTTTTAATCGGTAATTGTTTTAGTACCAATCTGTAATTTTCAGCTGATTATGTCTTTGTTTCACCTAAGAAGTTTCTGCAAGGTAGATTCAGAAAGGGGAAAAAAATCACTATCCTCTCCCATTCTTTTTAACTCCCATTTCCTTAAAGTCTTAAATTATGTAGACTCTGCATGTATTCCACATGTGTGGTTTTCTTGAAAGGAAAGTTGGGGTATTCCAACGTGGTTCTCATTTATATGATCCATGTGTATCTATTCAGGTTGTCTCCAAAGACAGACAAGAGAAAACCCATTCAGTGACATTGCAGAACTAGGAGACAGGAAACAGAAAGTGGGGTGCTTATTCAGGATTTGAAGGAGAAATACTGCACAATTTAAGAAAGCTATTGCATCAGAACAGTTACTTCAATCCTTTAGTCCACTTCCAGCAGATGAAGGGAAGTGATTATTTCCTTCTGTTGCCTGAAGACTGCACGTGTAGGACTGTGTCCATTTGGGACTCCACAATACAAAAAGACACCACCAGGAGATAGCATAGCAGAAGCCCATCTGTACAGGGCCTGCACCACATAATGTTCAAGGAGAGGATGAGAGGATCAGGTTTGTTCAGCCTTGAAAAGTGGAGGATACCATGGGGATCTTACTGCTGCCTACAAGCTTCTACAAGAGGTTGTTAATACAAAGCAAACAAAAACAGAGCAAGAATTTTCCAAGGAGGGCAGTGGATAAAAAATTATGTTGAAAAAGCATAGTGGGAAAAAATTGAAATGGGAAATTCTAATTTGATATAAGGAAAAGATCTATCATTGTGTGAGTGATTGAACTCAGGGAAAGTCTTCTTGGTGATATTCTTGAAGATATTCAGAACCAGACTGTCCATGATTTGAGTAACCTGCTTAGTGTAGAACCTTGGACTGTGTGGCTTCTGAAGATCCTTTTCACCTTGCATGGTTCTGTGCTTCTAATAAAACATGAGCCTTTATGGAGATACAGAGAAAATGTGAAGGGAGGAAAATATGTTTACATGTTCAGACGAGATTAGAGAAATACAGTACAAGCAAGTGTGTACAAAGGATTAATTCTTTCATAGTGACTGAACTATGTCTAAATGTAGATGTTCCTATTTCCATTTTCAGTACTTAATTTAAAGTTTACTAATCCCTGCTTGTATTCTAGCCCAGTACCATATTGATTGGCAGATTGTGGATAAATCTTTTATCATCTGAGTTCTCTCATCACAGGGACCTCGTCAAATAATAGCCCTCTCATGGAGCAAAACAGTAGCAACTGAGCCTACTCTCCAAAATCACATGGGGAGAAAGGATCATGAGAAAGAAGTAAAGAGAGATCTAGTTTTGCAAAATAAAAAAAGTAGCTAAATCCAAAATATAGGTATATATTGAATTTTGGCTTGAATTCCAGTGAGTGCATATTCTTAGCATGTAACTACTAAGTCCCTAATTCACTTTGGGCTTAGCTTACCTTCTAGCACAATTTTTTACCTATACCATTAATATACCACAAATTCATTTCTCTCTTTACTAAATACACTTCCATATCTGACAGGTATATAGTTTTTTATTTCTCATCACAGCAAATTCTATTGTCTGATGTAAGGCAATTGTTTCCAATGTATATTTTTAAGCTTGATATGGCAGGTTTTCAATATCATTATCTATTTGGACAAAATGTATGTGGGCTATGAAGATATTAAAGTGAAAATTTGACAATAACATGAAAAAAAATCTTTTCTTACAAAAGAAGCTCATCTTTATAGTTGGATTTAATACTGAATTTTGAAGCTGCAATCCAATTTTAGAAAAAAACCGAACCTTTGAGTTTCTTTTTTTTTTATGTTTTTCACAAAATACAGTGAAAGGGAGACAAGCCTATAATATTTATGCTACATTATCGACAAACATCAGTCTGTAAACTGACCTTGCAGTGACCCTACATTCAGCAAAATAGCATGCTGCTATTCAAGGATAAATTTAGAAAAGGACTTTGTCTTGTCTAGATTCAGTGGAGTATTTGCTGAACACCACAAACTTCATTTGCTAGTTCTACATCACAAAATAGATACCTAAAAATCAAAGGAAATCTTTGAAATAGAATCTGTAAATAGCAAGCCTTTGACCTGGAACTTAATAAAGTTTATATAAAACTTAATAAAGTTTAATTGCTGTGCTACTTTTGCCTTCCTGACCGATCTCCCAATATACAGGAATTGGGAGTCACTGTTAATACCTTCCCTTTGTGGCTGTTTCCAATGGCTGTTTACTTGATTATTCACAACCTATCTTTTAAGCTGTTTTTTAAATGTCTGTCTTAATAAATAAATACAATAATGAATTGAACCAACATTTTTGCAATCTAATAATACAAATTCCACTGAACATATAATTTCCATTCTGCCTATGGCAGACTTCCTTGTCAGCTGATTTACTTAGTGATGTGAGTATTTTATAAGAAATGCCATTTTCTTCACATTCCACCATTATAGGGACAAAGGAATCTGACGAAATAGAAGATTTATTGGTAAAATAATCTGTAAAACATTATGTGCATCCTCCACATATAGTTCAATAAACTGAAGAAAAAAAACCCAGAATATTTTTTATTGAAGAATAAATAATTTGAAAAAAAAATAACTAGTTTGTCATATCCACATTCAAATAATGCCATCAAAACTTTATAAATTTAACTAAATTTACGAAAACTGACTGAATTATTAGACTGACAATAAAATTCCAAGCTTAATAAACAACCACCTCACTAATGAAGTGTAAAGACAATTGCAAGGAGACACTTAATTAGATCATTTATAACTCATCAAGTAGCAAACTGCTATACCCCCTGTTGGTTACTGTTAGGGATGAAAAGAGATGAAACAGCAGAACTGTTGTTTCAGATGTTAAGCTTCATTTACATCTTCCAATGTAAGTCTATCTTCCAAAGCAGCTAGTCTACATGTGTCCATTTATTTCAGTAATATCACTTTTTCTGCTGAAGCATAATTAACAGGTCCTTGAAATATGAGAGCTTAGTATCTACAGAGTGTGCTGTTTTATTGTCTCAGTTTGCAATGTAATTGCAATTCAAGTTAAAAAATGTACACAAAACTTTGCTAAGTGGATGTAAGAGCTAAAGGTATTCACTTGTCTACAACAGGACTTCTTTCATTTGGAAAGGTGGCTGAATCAGACAACATTCAATGGAGGTGATGCTGCTTTTTCTGAATTCATGAGTACCAACAAACAAGTGTGAAGAAAAGTAACTTCTATCTATTATACTTTGAGCAGCAGAGCTTGTCAATAAGTAGGTCTTCCAAGTGGAGATGTGAGCAAGATGTCATAAATTATCGCATGGTACTGTCAGGTCTTTCTAACATTCTTTAAACTTAAAGAATTAAGTTACAACTTAACTGTCTTTCAAATAGAAATGACAGTAAGTGAACTACACCTTAGTGGAAGGACATAAGCATGTAAATTTCCAGTCTATACGTTTTTGGAATTCAGATAACATCTCTTAGAATTAATATAGGTGATCACCTTAGGTGCTACTTCATCAAAATATTACACATTTGGCTCAGATATGTGTGTCATTGCAACTTGTATGATTACCCCATGATATCAACTAAGCAGTTTTAGTGGCTCTGAAGATCCACAGAGATATAACCACTATTAAACCAGATGTCTAAGGGATTTTGCATACTACAGGCTTGATCCAGTCTGGAAAGTTAAATACCTATCTCTAAAATATTCTTTACTTTAGTGGTTGCCATATTGCTGACAAATGAATATATTTAGCCTCCTTTGGGACTAAGAAATTCCCACTTCCTGGTTAAATGTTAGACCTAGGGACCTCCAACACTAATTCTGAAATTAGCTGTGGTACATGGAAACTTGGAAGGTCTTTAAGGGGACTTTAATTCACTTTATCTTACATAGATCAATACCAATGTCCTAGGACAGATGTTCCTAAGAAATCCTGTGCAATTAGACACCCAGAGAATCTCAGACTAGAAGGAAAATAATTAAATATTTTTGAATGCCAGTGAGGTTAATAAGTCATGGGAAAAACACAGACAAAATTGCTGTCTTGGTCTTGGTTTGACTTTAAACACCTAACTCATAACATGGACCGTGTGTTACTGAAAAAATTGCACTCCTTCTCATAAGGAAAAGGATCTGAAGTAGGAAGCCCTGGCTTTTTGCTCTCCCACAAGTCTGTGATAAGGACAAGTGTATCTACCTTTCCCTAGAATAAATTACTTTAATTTTATCGCCACTATTAATTGATGAAACATAAATATTTTGAGTTAAAAATGCATTATTATGCAATATAATGACTTGTAATTTCGACTTGCTTCAACATAATGTATTCAGAGTGTCATCACATAGTAAACAGCATGCATAACATAGTACAAATAATCATATGCTTAAGCAATAGTTCTGAAAAAAGATCTCCATGGTATTCACTTTCACCTTATTATTCTAAACCAAACTCATGTTGGTTTTTTGTGTATATTCTGGCTGCTGGAGAAATACTATTTCAATTTTGAGTAATGCTTTGGGTTTTAGGGTTTTTATATTGTAGCTAAGTTATGTTTTTTGATTCTAAAAAAAAAATAACAATAGCTTTATGAATTTTCAAGTTTGAAGAAAGAAAAAAGGAAAAACCCATTCTTAACAATGCTGGTGGTTTTTTGTTTGTTTGCTTTCTTACATGTATTGGTTTTATCTGGGACAGAGTTAGTTTTCTTCACAGCAGTTTGTATGGGTCCATGTTCTGCCTTGGTGCTGAAAAGTGTGTTGGTAACACAGGGATGATAGAGTTACTTCTGAGCAGTGCTTACACAGAATCAAGGCCTTTTCTCCTTCAGACCCCATCCCTCCAACAGGTAGGCTGGAGGTGCAGGAGAAGGGGAAGCAGCCAGGACAGCTGACCACAACTGACCCAAGGGATGTTCCATACCATACATTGTCATGCTTAGTATATAAATCTGTGGGAAGAAAAAGGAAGGACATTCAGAGTGATGGCATTTGTCTTCCCAAATAACCATTACAGGTGATGGAGCCCTGGTCTCCTGGAGATGGCTGAACCCCTGCCTACCCATGGGAAGTGGTGAATTCCTTGTTTTGCTTTGCTTGTGTGCACAGCTATTGTTTTTCCTATTAAAATGTCTTTTACTCAACCCATGAATTTTCTCACTTTTACTCTTCTGATTCTCTTCCTAATTGCAACAGGGCAGGAAGTAACTGAGCAGGTGTGTGGTGCTCAGACACCACAACAGAAAATTTTTTTGGTTTATTTTTTTACTGGAGTCTTTCTGTCTTATATTTTGCTATCAAAATCTGCTCAAAACTAACAAGTAAATTTAAGCCACACTGTGTAGATGGCACAAATCTGGCTTTAGCTAATCAAACCAGAGAATAATGTAAATCACTTTGATAGAGCCAAAGAAAACTTGCTTACTAATCAACATGATGAGAAGTGACATCTTCTACTGACTAATACACTGTAGTATCCACTGAAAGGGTAATTAAGTTTTATGTCTGACTTTAAGACTAGAACAGCTACAAAAGAAAAAATAACATAATTATGTATTAAAGAAGTTGTCATCTTTAAAGGCTGTGATAAAATCCATAAGAATAAGAACGTGGAATTGAGTTAAAAACTGTTTTGATCTCTACAGTGTAAATTTTGTTTTCCACAGTGTAAACAGCAAAGCATATTTTTATTGGAAAAATAAGTGTCATAAGTTGGAATAGACAACAGTAAAATTCATTATGTTTTATGTGACCTAAGGTAAGTAACTAAAACCAGGGTGATTTTTCATGTCCTAGATAGCATAGGAGTAATGATATTTTGAGACAGAGAAGAAATGAGAATTTAAGTTTCTACTTAAACTATATAAAAGAAATCAGACTATGTACCTGAATATCTTATTTTGAAAAGTCTTAAAGCAGGACAAAAATTAATCCCAAATATTCATAAATGTTTAAATGATACTGTCTTTTAGTAGTTCTATGCATTTTATTATTGACCTGCAGGGAAATTTGAAGTCTAGTGTATGCCTTTGAGACCTCAAGCACTTAGGATTGGCAAAAGACAAAAACACTTCCAAATCTAATTCAATGTTTAAATAGCTCTAAATGAAGAACCCTTCTTCTCCCTCTTATTATGACCTTTAAATTTACTTTTTTAAAGTATCTATTTCATTCTGCACTGAACAGTATATTAATACAAACTTTGAATGATCAGTTATATTTTACTGTGTAATTTAGTTATAGCTAGAGGGTGAATGGGCTGTGATGAAGGTTAGAATATCCATTATTCTAATGTCCCTTGGAGAGAAAAGAGGGGGAAAGTGGCCAAAGACCTAATTTATCACCTAAAAATTCTAGCTTCTCTGAGATATTGATTGCAATGTTTCTCTAAAGAACATGATAAATGGTGTAAGAGACATGAAATATTTGAATATTAGAGGAGATATCCTTTGCTTTCATGAGAAATGTGTAGTTTTCTTATATATCTATGCTTGCATTGATATTGTACTGTAAAATGTAAGTCTTCTAGTAATAATTTTTAGGGAAATGTCACCATTGCTCTTTAGAGAATAATTTAATATGCCACCTTAGTCTTTCCTCCTAATGCCATACTCTGCCTCTAAAAGTTTATATCTATAGGTGTTCTATATCTATAGGTTGAAGGAAGATCTTTATAGCTTGACTGATACGAACTTTCTAGTGAGTCTAATACATATTTTTGGTTCAATCAGAAGATTGGTAAGAGAAGATTTTGGAATATCTAAAATCTGATCTGTCACTTAAAGTATTACAGGTACCAATGAAATTAATAATTTTAAACCATTGTTTAAAATATTGTGTATTTTCAAGATTACTGTGATCTTAAGAATTTTTCGAAGTTGTTAAGTAAAAGAATACAAAATGAAGTCTTACTTCATTGGTAGAAAGAAATTAATGGCTGGTATCTGCTGTTATAGGATTCGAAGTTACAGAGGTAGGTTCTGTAAGCAGATACACTTATGAATAACTATAATAAAAATGAATTTTTTTTTAAGTACAAGCAAAAAGTAAAAATCACAGAGAAAGGACAACTATGAAGTTAATACTCTAATATTTAGGGTTTAGTAGCTTGCAGTATATGCTTGCCACAGTCTTTTAAAACTGGTCAGTCATAACTCAGGGATTTTGATCGAGGATGTTTCTGTGTTTAGATTTATTAGAGCAAGATATATCATGCTGGATTCAGCAGCCCATGAGACCTGAGGCTGCTGTTACTTTATGTCCACTTGTCCAGCCAGCGGTGAGCCTGAAGATGTATTACCAGCAGGTACATGCAGAATGAATGCATATGTGACATATATATATCAAATATTATATATATAAAAACATATATGCATTGCTCACCACACAAGTCACAGGCAGATGCCCAGAGTACTTACCTGGGAAAGAATAAGAAAGGAGGCATTATCTGGAATTCCAGGTCCAGGTTCTGAGGTCTCCAGTGCAAGTAGTATGTAGACATGCTAATAACAAGTTTAATAAAGGACCATGGGGATGATTAAGGAATTGCAGCATTTGTCATATGAGGAAAATCTGAGAGAGCTGTAACTGCTCAGCCTGGAAAAAAAGAATGGTCAGGAAGATCTTACCAATGTGTATAAATATCTGGGGTGTGTGTGTAAACAAGAAGCACCAAGGTTCTTCTCTGAATCCCTTCCCATCTTAACGATTCTGTGTTGATATGATTTTACTAATTATTCATTTCAGAATGGATAATATATTTCACTTCACCATTTTCAGAATCTGTAATTCCAATATATCGTCAATTTTTCACCCCCAGAAAAATTCAGTCTTCCACAGGGAACTTAGCTTGTAAGACTTCTAAATGCCTATTGCAGATGCATGTCTATTTTTACAGGTATAGATACATTTTTTAATATAGACACAAAATTGTCCTTAACCATATAAAAAAAATGATATTTTTTAGGAGGTGTTATACTGAGATAGGACTGAGATGGGTGTGGTGGTGATGTTTAAGCAAACACTGCTATTTCAATTGAGCAATCAATGGTTCCTACTCAAAATATTTCTCTTTCTGCATGTATAAACTGTTATGAAAGTCTTCAGTTACTTGATGAGATTCAATCTGAAACCTTCATTTAGAGGTTGAGGTCTGCTCTGAGCCAGTTATCTCAACTTCTGTCACAATTAGTAGAGGCTAAGTTGAGATCTAGTGTCCCATAAATAAGTTTCTGGTGATTTTTTTTTCCATTTTCTTAATGTGTCCCTCCTGATCTCCCACAGTCAGTTCAAAAAGTTTTGTATTCTCCACAGCTCCTGTTTTTAAACTATTAGATATATTGAACTATAATCAAATAATTCTCAAACTTTTTTTTTATTTTACAAATAAATCAAAATTAAATAACAACATTTTAAGTAGTATTAGGCAGTCTTCCTGCTTTGAAGGAGAGGAGGAAGAGCCTGATACCAAAAAGGTGGTAAGGTATTTGAACATATTAGCAATCAAACTAATCCTGTGCGTTACACAGTAATACTAACAAATGACACAGCTAAATTTGTTAACTAAGAGAAACTAACTTAACTAAGAGAAAAAGTATAATAGTTCTATTTTGTATTTTGAGAGAAGGAAGACATGTTATACAAAGGGATGATTGAGTATTTTCCCCTGTATCAGCAGCTAAAAATAGTATATTAGTAGCCAAATCAGTGTCTTGAAAACTTGGATCCTGCAAGCTGTACTTTTTAAAACTTCAAAGTTAATAACTAATTACATACTACAGAAATTCTCTTAAAAAAAAATATATAAGTATTTTTGGTGGTATGCTAATATTGCAAAAGGAAAGAAGATGAATTAGAAATGTGTTTTTAATTTTCTATATCCTCCTGGAAAGAGACCAAAAGAGGAGATGATTTAATAGAATACACAGCACTAAATTAATATTTAAGTCTTTGTAGAACTAGTGTAATGATACCTTGGGGATGATAGCACTTACAAGCATCTAGGGAAAAGAAAACAGTTCAATTTTTGCTTCATACATTTGCTTGGATGTTCTGATAATAACTTTTCGGGAACATGATAATTTAAGACTGCCCAGTTATGGTTTCAAAGGACTATTTCAAAGGTAAGGATACAGCCATTTCTCTTATTTAGTTTGTTTAAGTTATCAGCAAAAAGGAGTTTTAATTTCAAATGGCACAGCACTAGCTATTTTATTGCATTTTGAGTCCTTACATTAATATGATTAAGTTCATCTGTTTCTACATGTGCTGCAGTTTACTTCATTGTCAATTGGTATTGCTAGGATTTTAATGGTTTCCTGTGGACCTGGAAGATATCCTGCAGATTTTTACACAGTATTAACTTAATTACACATCTACCTCTATTTGCTTTACTTGTTATATTTTTAATTTTTTATGACTTTGTTATTGAGCTCAGATTATTCTAATCACACCTTGAATAGCTCTTTTAAGCCTTTTTTTTGTTTTTGATTATTCAGTTTGGAGGAATAGTTAGTGGCTTTTACTGTTCTCAAGAACCAGGAAGCTCTGAATGATCGCTAGAAAGGAATCTATTATTTACAAGCATGACATTAGACATCAGCTGAGATAATGTATCTTTTGATAGCCAAGAGCAATAAAATCACAGAATGACAGAGTTGTTAAAATTGGAATGGGCCATTTTAGATCATCTACTCTTGTTCAAGCAGGGTCAGGCAGATCTGGTTGTTTATGGTTTTGTCCAGTCAGGTTTTGAATATCTCCAGGGGTATCTCTCTGGGCCACCTGTGTTTACTGCCCCCAGAGGAATTTTGTTTTGCTTTTGTGAAGATGAAATGTCATGTATTTCAGTTTGTGCATATTGACTCTTGTCCTTTCACTGGGCAACACTGAGAAGAGCCTGGTTCCCTCATCTTTCTTCCCATCCATCAGTTATTTTTGAGTCAAAGGAGAAAAACAGTCATTCTCAAGAGTGTAGATTGTCTCATTTAGCACATATCTGACATACATTGGTTGCATCACAACTTCCTGAACAGAAAAAGACTCTAAAGTGTCCAGGTCGAAGGTAAGTTTCTGTATTATAGCTGTCTAAAGTTAAATAAGACAACCCCTCTGTAGCCTATCAATACTTCAATTAAATACATACTTATTCTGATTATAAACTCATAGCTTCACATTCTTTAAACTTTTCCATCAGTACAAACACTGTTGCTCCCAACACTAAAATTACAAGGTAAGTGTAAGTGTAAGCACAGGTCCACCTTCATATTAGATTATGAGCAAATGCATACCCTGTGTAAACAGAATTTACTACGTAAATATCAGGAGAGAGTTGCTTTTAGTGACACAAGCTGCAGCAGACCAAAGGGAAACAATCTAGAAGTCAGTCAGTACAGCAGGAGTGTTTACACAGCTTAAGCCAAACTGGAAGGTTTGTAAATTCAACGATGCATTAGCAAGGGAATTTCATTAAGCGAGAATGAATGTTATTTCTGTGAAGACTCTCTTACAGGTCAGCACACTTTTGGTGTGTGATAACCAAAGAAAATACTTCTCACACAAGCAACTTTCTTCCTGTTTCCGATGAGAAAGCTTTCCAAAAGAAACGGCATTACTTATCATTGAGCAATAATTCTGACATTGGTCTGAACCTTTAGGCTTCGTAATACCAGATTTATAAATGTCCTGAAAGTCAAATTCTGATCATCTCATTGATGTATCATAGTGACATTTCTAAAAATCTGCACAACTTTCAGCAAGTAATTTTAATATAAAAGTAGAAACCTATATTGTCTGTGAAGTATAAGTATATAAAATGGTAGTTACATAACAGATGTAATGACAAATATTTCTCTTAAGAGCAATAGATCTGCCTAGGTCTTATTGAGCCCCCATATACTTTTTTTTTTACCTTTTTCTGTTCTAATCTGTAGAGTGAGATGAGATTAGAGATTTCATTTTGTGGGACTGATGACAGTGGTTTATTTGGACTATTTTTTTTTCTCCATTCACAATTCTTTCTTTAAACTATTTGCGTCCATTCTGGAAACAAACTTCTGTTTTTTGCTTTTCTATTTCTTTTGATTGTCAATTGCAATAACCTAAAGGCCACAATAATATCCTACTCTTTGTCATTTGTTTTGTCATGTTCTGATGCCTCTGTTGGGCATCCAAACATCTCAAAAATAATCCGCATAATTGCATTTCACATATGGCAGACATTCCTGTTGTGGATGAAATAATGCACTTCACTTGTGAGAGAGAAGCTGCAGTATGCTTATTGATATAAACCACTATTTAACAAAGTTTCATAATAAATGAAATAGTGGTTTAACAAGATTTCATGTCAAGGTGCACTTGATTATTTACTACACACATGATGAGGTAACCCAGATGGATGGTAGCCCCTACTTTTGGGTCACCAAGTTCAGAGATGACACTCTTGTTTTCCTAACTTCTACTCAGAAGAGTCTGGATGCACCTGAATTCAGTCCTAGTCCCAGACTTAATCAAAGGTTTATGTCTGAATGAGTATATGTGCATATTGAATCTAAGATACAACCTGAAAATTTACAAAGTCCAGCAAGCTATTAGTCCCTTATGGAGGATCTGTTGAGGCAAGAAATTTCTCAGTATTGAGGAGTAAGGAATCTCTGGCAGGCATAAACTTGAGAGATGTCCATACTCGGTGTAAGATCCTGTGGTGCAGTCCTCTGCCATGCAGGATTGCTCAAAGGGCTCTTGGGCTGCTCACTATTTCTGGGGTAAAGTGATTGACTCAGTCATATTTGCATACTGACTAGAGATGTAAGTTTCTTCCAAATTTGCATTGATTCGGACATATACCAGCACTGTGATTAGGTTGGGTGCATTGTTTAAATTAGCCCTTGGCTGTTGTGTTGCTGTCTGGCTCCCCCAAATCCAGTTTGAGCTGGTTGCAGCCATCATTGCCAAAAGCATCCATTACAATTGCCACTGATGGTTATCTCTTGAGGATGGGGATATAGGTCAGGCTGGGGGAAGAAGGAAGAACACTACCACAATTCTTTAAAAAACAGGAGTTTGTTTCTATTGCATCTTTACCATGAATGTAATATTTAATTTTAAAATCAGTTTCTGAGGTTTAATTGATACAAATGAATAATTAAATTTGGGGACAGGTGGCAGACAGGCAAATTATATGTATTTGCTTTGGTCATCATGTGCAAAAATTAATAAATAGGTAAGTATACAACAAGAATATATTCCTTCAGAAAAAATGTTGCAATTGTTCATTTGGTGTCTTTGAAAATGCTCCTGGAAGGCTCACTATTCATGTAAACATATGACTGACATATATGCAGAAATCTTGTGATTTCAGGTTTTCTTTCTTTATACACATTGGCATCGTCCAGAAACAAAACAATAACCATATGGCCATTCATAAATTATTAATTCAGTAAAATAAATTGTTAAAACATGATCTAAATAACTACTGTGTAAGCAAAACTCTAAGTTAGTAAATACCCATGTCAGGTCAGTTAAGAATAAGTAGCAACCCTTAACTTCTCAGCTCCTTTATTTACAATCATAAAAGGTTGACACAAGTAGGAATTTTGCTGATTTTTTTATGTACCTTGCCTGTATTACCAAAACTGAAAAGATGTTATAGCATGGGAAAAAATCCCAACCACCAGAAAACAAACAAGCCCCCCCACCCAACAAACAAACAAAAACCAAACCAAAACCCCAACATGTAGAATTATGAGATGTATGGAAATTTGGTTAAAAATTAACAGCACTGTGGCTTGTGATTTATGTTCTCTCTGGAGAGAAGGACACAGCTAAATATGTATCACATGAAATACATTAAATAAGGTAAATACTGGGATTCAGCACTATCCAGAAAAAGATTAAGCACTGCAGTATTATGCAGTATGAGGCTGAGAATTTCAAAACTTGATTGCAGAAGGAACAGAACAATCTGATCTAATTTTGAACTTGATATTGCTTTAAACAAAGAATGAGACTAGATGAGCAGAAAAAATGAACTTGTGAAATATGTAATTATTAATGCAAAGTGATAGTGTTCCACAACATTTTGCATGCTATTTAATTTTTAAAAAAATTCTTTCTTAAAGATATTATTCATATTTAAACTGTTGGGTTCAAAGTATTTTGCTTAAACTTTTCTAAACAGGGAAGACTTAAATCCTGGATTATTCTAATGAACTCCATTTTTTCAGCTTCTTTCCAACCATTTAAACTTATGTCAAGAAGATCCCTGGTTACATGCATACCTAGGAAACTCCATTCTTCATTAATAGTTAGGACCAATTCCTTTCAGATTAAGGACAACTACTCTGTGAAGGAAGAACAATATATTAGGTGTGATTTCTGATGAGCTCAAACTAGATTGAATCACAAAAGAGGTATACTTCAAGTACTTTGAAAGTATGTCTTACAAGTGGACCAAAGAAAAATGAAAAAAAAAAAAGCAAAAGAAAGTTGTAAGGTAAAAGAGAAAAGTATGCACCTAAGATTCAAATTGACTCTGGAGAATAAAAAAGAAGGAGCTGGCATGAAGGAAGAACTTTGATGAAGAAAAATATGTTTCTGTACCTGCCTGAATAGAATAGATTCTTTTTCAGTTGGAAGAGACCTACAGTGATCATCTATTCTGGCTGCATGAACACTTCAGGGCTGACCAAAATTAAAGCATGTTATTAAGGGCATTGTCCACATAAATGCCTCTTAAATTCTGACAGGCTTGGGGTAGCAGCCACCTCTCTAGGAAGCCTGTTCCAGTGTTTTGACCACCCACTGGATAAACAAATGCTTCCTTACCTTGCCTGTAAATCTCTCTTGAGACAGTTTTGAACCATTTCCCTGTATCCTATCACTGAATAGTGGGAGAAGAGATCAGCACCTCTCTCTACACTTCCCCTCCTCAGGAAGATCTAAAAAGCAATGAGGTCACCCCTCAGTCTCTTTTTCTCCAAACTAGAAAATCCCAAAGTCTTTAAGTGCTCCCTCTGTTTCTCTCTAACATTGTCAGAGAGAAAAGAAGTTCAAAAGTATTTTAAAATACTATTGAATAAAAAAGTTGTAATCTGCTGTATTTCTCCTCAAATTTTGGTGGAAAAAAGAATTTTTCAGTGTGATAGATTGAAAAATAAGTAAATTTGTGGAGGTTTATGGACTATTTTATACTGAAAATACTGAAATAAAATCTTCCCAAGTTTCATATTTTACCTGTAGTTCTTGGGAGCAAGATGGAAAGACAGTGTGAAACTATTAATTGATTTCACAGAGTTGCAGTCACAAAAAGTTTAATCTTCTTGTAAAATTAGTCTTTACTTTTAGATCTTTGTGATCTGATTTTACACTAGCAAATAATAACGAAAATGACAGAATATAAAACTCTCAAGTGATTTTTTTCTCTCCCTAAGGCTGCTGAATATCTTTTCTTCTTGAACCCATGTTTTGTCCTTTCAAGGTCACTCTCATTAAATTTAGTTGGTGTTTAATTTTTAAGATGCTCCCCATTTGATGTAGAAGCCAACTGTGTGTGAGGAATAATAATTTTTCTGCCAGTCAGAAGAAATTTGATTTAATTGGCTTTTATCCTGAATCATGTCATTAAACTTCAAGAAGATTCGTAATTAATTATTTACAGAGCACATATCATGTTTCATCCAGTGCAAAATCTTAAATGCTTGGACTTGAGAGTACAGTATTTTAACAGTTGAGTTTCTAGCAAGGTAGAGGTAAGGATGGACTTCAGGTATATACAACCTTTTAAAAATATCTTCTCTTTTATAAAGTTAGTGGCAATGGGAAGTGATGGTGTAGCATAACTGCCTTCACCTCAACTTCATTTTAAAAGTTTAAACTTAACAAAGCATAAGTAACTATAATAAAATCCTCCTGAAAGAGAACAGCATGTCTCCTCCACAGTGTTCTTCATCAGTTCTGATTCAGAAAATGGTGACTGCCTCGAAGGGCGGTCTCTTTAGAAATTTAACAGTCCAGTTCAGAGAAAACTGAGCCACAAGGGTTACAAAGATTCAAACACCACAGGACCTAGTAGGGAAGCTATTATAATTGGCTTTCCACTGCTATCCTTAGCTATAAGAAATGTGTCACTATCAGAGTCTTGGACCCCTTGTGGGCTGTAAGAGCATCTGGAGATTTGAAATGCCAGAGAAGAGGCCCGGAGTGTGTGCAGTAAAATGGCAGAAGGGTTCTCTTGTGTCCGTATGCAGTTTAATCACAGTGTTTTGCTGTAATATTTTACAGCAGGAAGAATGTATCTGGAGCAGCTATACAAGCACATAGGTTTCATCTGTACTGGCTTTCTTCTAAAGCCATTTTCCAAGTTCAATATTCTCAATAATTACCTATCTTAGTTATTGGAAAAGTTCTACTGTATAAGGGCCAATGAATATAAAGGCTCCATGTCATAGCTACACATGATTATAACATCGCTAGTCAAATCTCTGTAATGGTATAAAGCAGATTCTATCTGCAACAAAAGATCCAGCAGATCAATCTACTACTACTGCTACTAATACTTCTGTATGTATCTAGGCTTGATTAAATTTACCTTTAGACAATATGAAGCTAATCAAAATCTATCAACAGAATCCCTTTTGTGATGGTCTGTATCAGTATAACTACAACAGTCTTCTCTTCACCCCAGAATAATCTTATAATATGTGAAGGAAAGAGCTTAGAAGAAATGGTTAGGGCTTAAATTGGAGTTTTCAGCTAAAAAAAAAGTTTTGCATTTAAGCACTTTGAAGTAAAGCTGTAAATAGAGGTGACTCAACTGTAAAGCAAAAATATTTAATGTTTTCAGCCACAAACATATTTCTGTGTGAAAATTTTGGTCCGTGAAATAAGAAGTTTTTTTAGTAAGAATCTGGTTTTGCTCTCAAGATAATTTGCATATAATTAAACATTCTATGAAGAATATACACTAAAACACTAGTGTTAGAAGAACTGCTATTGTAAAACAACTTTTATTGAGCTATGATAAGTTCTAGTAAAAATAAATGGATAAGGGGTTTCTCTACACAGACGAATGATTTCCTGCAATGTTTTTGCTGAGTATATTGAATTCCTGCAATTTTTCTTTATCACTATGATATTAGGTATATTTTGCAGCAATATTTAATAGTAAATATTATTTTTTTAAAAGGCAATTGTAGATAAATGTTTTAAAACAAAAAGTGACCTACATAAGGGCCAAATCCTAAAAAAAAGAAGCCCCAAAGTGTTTAGCATTTAGCATTATTTTACCTACATTTTGCCTTCTGTCAGGGGGAATCTGTCTCCAAAGAGATGCTATGATTCTTGTCAATATCAGAGCATTTTATTTGTTCTTTGACTGCACATTTATTTCCCTTTAAAATATCTCGTAGACAGGTTGCATGCTCAGGAAGAAAAGAAGGCTATTCTTTCCTTGAAAAGAAATTAAGTATACCTAGAAGAAAGAAAGACTCCAGAGTACAGGGTACGACTGTAGCAGCAAATATGATAATCACAGGAAGGAACTAGGAAATAGCAGCTCAAGCAGAAACTGGAAAAAGAAACTTGGTAGGCACCTTAAGGGATGTCAGCTCATAAAATACATAGAGTTAATTAAAAACAGGCCTGAAAGCTGAGACCTGTTCTACAAAATCCCAACACAAAAAACTTCCTATATATTTTTTTTAACTTGTATTCCTACCTTACCTCCTCACTTAAAGCTTTCTCCATTTATTAGATAATCTGAATTATCTCCATTTTTTAGATAATCTGAATGATTTTTTTTTCATAAGGCAGCTCCCTGAAAGCAAAATGAGTAAATCTGCCTCAAAAATCTTGCTGACTCAATATGCATTTACAGTGACTTAATATGTATCTACATGAAGCTATATGAATAACTGAACTTGTGTTCCCTTTCAGCCTGAAAACTGATTGAATGACTTGGTTGTGACTTAACCCTATGTTAAGAAGAAGTTACACATTTTTTCCCCACAAAATATGGCTTGGTTTAATTGGCTCTGATTATCTTGAAATCCAGAACCCAGAATGACAACTCACTGAGTGGAAAACTACCAAAATTGGCTGTCATGAGGGATTTGGTAATTTCACTCAGTACTACTACAAGAAATGTCTTTATTCAGAAGTTTTAAATGCTAACATTTATTTTTCAAAGAAGAATAAACTTTTCTGATTCCTATTTAAAGCGCATAAGAATAAGTAAACAGTACCATAACCTTATCTTTCATTAAACAAATAAGTCTTCAAAAGTCTCGCCTGAACAATGGAAAACCTGTATCAAATTATTTAATTTACTAATCAGTTTCAAATTGCACCATTAAACTTTCAAGAGAATTAACTAGCTGCATATTCTGGATCATATAGACCGTGATTATATAGTGAGGTACTTTTAAAGGATGTTTCTCCTTTGCATTAAAACAAATGCACAAACAAAAATGTGCTAGATAGAGATATAGAAAGAATAAACGTGTTTCTTAATATTATTAGGGCAGACATCTAGGATAGGAGAATCACAGATTTTTCAATTTCAGAATAAAGTTCTACTCACTCTTTTATCAGGTTACTTCAGCGTAAAATGTAGAAAATGTCTCTTGAACAGCAGCTGAATTCCACCCATCTCTTCTACTAATTGCGTTGCTTTCCTGCAAATTATATGGTTTACCTTTTGGTGTATGTTGGTTTTCCACAATTAAATGGACTGGTCTGAATAACTTCTACTAATCACCTCAAAGTTTTAACTTAAGAGAGAGCATACTTCTGAGGGGAGAATTTTGTTAAACTAAATCCTCTGTGACTGCAGCAGGAATTTAAATTGGATATTCAATGGCCTTAGTAAGTACTGCTTGTGAGATATTGTGTAACATGGGAGCACTGATTGCTGCAGGTATGTTTCTTTAAAATGACAGTAGATACTGTCTTTATGCGGTACAAGGTTTGAATGAAGCTGTTTACCACACAGGTTTCACATCTTGTCTTTCCAAAGAACTCCTGACTGACATGTAAAAGGAAAAGCACTGTGAAAATCTAGGAGTTGCTGACTGACTGAGGTACTCCTGTTCTCCCTACGAGCCATCATGGGTCACTGTTACTTCCTTTGGATTTTGGATCCAAGGGTAAGATAGAGGCTCATTGTTCCAGAGTCATTGGCATATGGGTATGTCACCCAAGACTGTTCAATTGGAAACAGAATAAATATAAATGGGAAATAAAATGAGTGTCAATTGGAAATAGAATGAGTGTCAATCCTATTACAAGATTCACTCTTTCTGTATAGGAAAGGCATTAAAAACAGCTTTATGAATGCCACTAATGTTTGTGAGTCAGATTACTGTCTGCCAAGATATGGAAAAATGAAGGAGATTCTGACCATGAGGTTAGTTTACCTGAGGAACTGTAGTGTACAAGACTACACACGTCTGTGGGTTAGCAATTTTCCTGGTTAGTTAGCAAGGTGCTGAAAGGTTTTGTCATTTTGTTTTGCAGGTGAACAAGTTTGGACCTTTTTTTTCTAATATTCGTACTGACACAGAAACAGAAAGTTCAAGTTTTCTTCCTTTAAGTTAATTTTCACCTTGTAGAGAGAACTAGAAAAAAAACCTGCACATCTTTTATTACGCATGTACCTGGACCTCAACTTAAACACTTTCAACAAGTTGCATACCTCTTTTGTGGTATCTGGACAATAATGCATGGCAACTCTTTGCAAAACACTAAATTAAGGAGACAAATTTTCTGCATTATCATCCTTGTAAAATATTCAAAGACCTACTTACGCATCTCATTTCTTTGTATTTTATGATTTTATTATTTTGTGTTATCCATGAGGGTGATGACTCTATTTCTGATACCAGCAGATCAGAACATCTATAAAAAAGATCACAGAGGGGTGGGACAGCAATTCATCAGAATAATGGAATATTCTGAGTTGGGGGGGACCCACAACTCTTATCAAGTACAAATCTTAAGTGAATGGTTCGTACATGTAACCCTGTGACCTTGGTATTATTAGCATCATGCTCTAACCAACTGAGCTAATCTCAAAATGGAAGACATCAAGAATTCTGACAGCTACACCATTTCAAATGGACAAAAACCTGTAGCAAAAATTAACAACTTACATTTTTAAAAATATACATATATTCTCAGTGTAAAATATGTGCTTTACCCATTTAATGCAAAGATAAGTAAGATGAGTTTGCTTATCGATGTACATGTATTGTTACTGTATCAAGATAGCAGCTTTAAATGATAAGAAACATGATATATCAAACGAGTTCCTTAAGATTATGCCACTTAAAGGTCTGGAGAGCAGTGTTTCACCTGCCTCAAAGAGCTGACTTACTCTGGGATATGAAATTCATAGACATGACTTCAAGTAGAAGACCAGTAAATGTAAATTACTGCCTTGAAAATGGAAAAATATTGAGTTTTCATTTGGAGAGGTATAAACGGTTTTATGCCTGATCAGCCACTCTAACATATAATAAAAGAGTGCTTTGCACCACAATGATCAATATATTTAGTCCATTATTGGACTTTTTTCATGTGCATAAGTAGAACTAATGCAGATAAAATCTGATTTTTGAGAAAGCCAAGAGGAAATATTGTCCCTCTCTCTCTTTAAGCAAAATACAAAGCTACATCAGTCCCATCGCTCACAGTCTGCCTTTATGTACTTTCAGATGTACAGCTTCATTTGCTTTTGGTGTAGCTGTTAAGCTACTCTATGAAATGTGCTGTTGTACAACTGGCTTGCTTTTTTTCTGAGCAGCAGAACAGTCCTGAATTTTTAAGTTTATAAAGGACAGTTTTACAGACAGTTATAAAAACCAGGTATAAGAATGCAAATAGACAGATAGTGTGTTAAAAGCAGGACGTGACTTTTGGACAAAACAGGGTGCATCTTAATCACTTGATAGCAAAAGGCTAATTGAACTCCACCAGTAAATTAACACAGAACAGGCTGGGAGAGTGCATGCAAGTTATCATTACGCTATGCAAGATGGCAAAGTTTACAGTCAAAATTGTAGCTTTCAAGGGCAGACTGTCAAATGTACAGGACCTCTCAGAAGTAATGTGGGACTAAAATCAGTTTTAATTGCTTGATAAAAAATTTGTAACTTTGGCATTTTTTTTTCTCTTTTTTCCTTTGTTATTTTTTTCTCTTCTTCTTTTTCTGACAAAGAGCTGGCTGAATCCACCAAGCTTTGAAAAGGCTTTTTTATTTCTTTCAGGCTTTGAGTCTTTGTTTAGAGTCGAATGGCAGTAATGTGTGGTACTGCTCACAAGATAATGCCTCTTGGCACCTTAACAGCCTAGTTGTAATTTTCTGTAGCTTTTATTTGTAGTAAAGAAAATAAGTTAGGTTCGACAAAATGATTACTGATGATCATCAAATATATACTGCATAAGCCCAGATAATGACACTGTTTGTTTTGTATGAGACCCAACTTTTTCATGGGAATAGCTCTAGATTTTGTTCAGTGTAAAGCTAGAGTAACTACCTTAAGAAAAGTACTTGGTCCACTTTTCTGATGTGCAGCAAAGAACAGAATTTGGCCCTTAAGCCTACAGCTTTAATGACAATCCCAGCCCCTTTGGTAACCCATAATGAGAATTATTGATAGTGAACAGAGAGATATTTGGTTTAAATTTAGGGGAAATAATAGAACCCACACATTCAATTCTGGTAACAGGAATTTTAAAGAATTTGTGTGGAAAATAGAAAAAAAACAACTATTCCCCCAAAAAAATCAAGATTATATATGCTTTCCTTACTTCCTGCTATTCAACTTTTACTGCATCTCCAAAACAATAAACAGTGATAAAATGATGAAACAATAAATGGTCTTTCAAAATAGTCTGAAAAGTATTATGAATCACCTCTTTATTCTCATTTTGTTTCATATTGTACTGAGCTTACAAATCAAGACTGGAGTTTTACAGGCTTGAGGTTTGTCTGAGCTTATTTTGAGTTGTCTGTAACTTTGTTTTTCTTGGCTTAGTTCTGACAGCATTTTTTCTAATTGATCAGGTGTCTATATATGTATTTTTTTCTTCATTTTTGCTAATCTTTGCAAGTTACAAATGTATTTTCCTAAAGATAATGGCAACAAGAAGTTGTTCTAGGCAGAAGGAAATATTTACAACCCTAACACAATGATCTAGTGTAGAGAAATACAGGTTTAGTATGACAGAGGCCTTGACACGAATAGACAGGATGCATTATAGAGGAGCACAGACATGGGCTGGTAAGAGATGGGGCACAGGCTTGATACTGGGAATCTTATGCCATAAACAACCCCATCACGTCCAGTTAAAAAAATCCAACAGATGTGGATCTGGACAGATCTGACTTAATGGTTAAAGAAGAGAGCAAAGAAATGCCACCTCATAAACACCTATGTAAAAGGTGTTATAAATAATAAATTTGGATGTAACCTGGAGCTGCAGACCAAAGAAGAAAAAGTTTTGAATGCATGTTAGTGGGCATATTTAAATGGCCATAAGTGTGGAAAAAAAAGAAAATATGAGAAAAATACAGATAAAAAAATAAAAAGAAAATGAGAAAAGGAGAAGGAGAAGGAGAAGGAGAAGGAGAAGGAGAAGGAGAAGGAGAAGGAGAAGGAAATAGAAGAGGACAGGAAATGGGAAAAAGAAATTATATTATTCCTCACTGGAAAGGATTCCAGATGCTAACAACTGGCTATAACAGACCACCACCACCACCAAACCCATAATAAAGTTGTTGGCCCAGAGGATAAGGGTAAGGAGAACAACAGAAAAAGGAGTAGAAAGTAAGAGTACAAATTACAATTTTAAATGTGCTATTGTTATTATCGAGATTTTTTCTGCATATAAGTATTCTATCAGCCTTTTAATTCTTTCTCTAAAAAAAAAATTGATATAGACTTATGATGATTTTTGAATTAGACTATTATGATTTCAATTATACTAGCCAGTAAAGTCTTAGCTTTACTTATATAAATCGATGTTATTCTTCCTATTTGCTAGTAGAAGGATTTTTAAAATAATGTGCTATTCAGTTAATTTACATATTAATTTAAAACTTCTACCATTTGCACTACATTAGGTGTTGGAGGCTTCCATCTGCAACAGGAACCTTATTGTTATGACTGCACTACAAATTGAACAGCAAGAGCCACTGGTACTTAACTGCTTATATGGCTAAAATATTACAGTAATTCCCAATATTACCTAAGCCTGGGCCACCCATCATTTTTCCAAACACTCTCCATTAATAGTTCAAGATTTTAATGGATTGGAGACCTTATTCACTGAGAATTTGGCTATACAATCTGGATAATACAAGACTGGGAGAGAATGGACAAGGTATACTCCTGAGATCTGAAGCCCAGTTTGTTGCAGTCTAGCTTTGTAATCTCAATTTTGCTCAGAATGTTATTAAGTAGATATAAATAATAGCTTTAAAGTTAAAAGAGAAGTGTTGCTGACATGAGAGGATATAAAACCTAGAAAAAATAAAATAGCAACAAAAAATCAAGGATCAGCCTGTTCTAAGGGAACGACCATACCTCACCCAGCTGGCACATGCCCAGCAAGCAGATACCTGTCTCATCCAGAGTGCTGAGCATATTTATATAATATTAGCTTAATAGCACATTATTCCTAGCTACCTACTTGCCAATAAATAATTGCTATGTTAATAAATAATTCTTAAGTTGTCTGTTTGAGAGTATCTCTCCGTGTGGTAAAGGTACATGAAGAAAAAAGACCCAGAGAAGAAAAGCTTCAGAGGGTGCAGAGGATCAAGGCCTTTGCTGTCCTCCATGCTGGGAATGGACACAGAAATGCTGAGTTTTAAATGACAGACTATTTTTCTCAATATGCTTAAGAAAATGCTCCTCAGCTAAGTTACTTACAACCTCTGTATTGTATTAACTTCAAAGTATGACGCAGAGCCAGTGAGGCTGAGTGGTTTCATTCTGACAGCTTCAGAAAATTCATTTCTTTGCGTGCTCACAGGTCTGTAACAAAAATTGCTCACCACATGTGCTTTCTCAGCCAGGCTTGACCCTTATAGAGGAGGTAGATAGTAGAGGGTTCAGTTTAAGTGAGTTTTTAAAGCTCTTGCTGTTTGAGCCTGGCAATTAGGGAAAGTGTGGTGGTGAGTTTGTAACACTGGAGCTCAAACTGAAAATCTCTGATGTATAAACCACTGAATTTCATTAGATAAAAACAGCTTTTAATTCCTGCTGAGCTGGGTGGAAATCAAACTCTACAAGTAAAAGATTATCTTCTTTATTATTAATAAATTCCCCAGTAAGTAATAATTTAACAATCGGTTAAAAATTTTTTTAAAACCACCTAGAGTTAAAAAATTGCAAACTTTATTTTGAAATTAAATAGACAATGCTTAAATTATCTGGGCACAAAGACAAAATCTCCCACATCTCCTGTAAACATGCTCAGTTATTCTATACCCTGCTATAATTTTCTAATTATAGAAATGAGTTTTGGTTCTCCTTTGAAGAAATAGGAACATTAAAGATGCAACCTGGCAAATATAATTTTTTTGTTGTTGTTGTTCTATAAAGCACTGTGGAGAATTTCAAGGATAATTTTCAGAGGCAAGTGATGAACTCTTGCCTTGAAACCACATAAATTAAACATGCTTAAAGAACTTTTGTTAAAAAAGCAGTCTTTATGCTTTCTTCTCATTTCAGGAATTATAAAAGAGAAAATTCTTAGACAAAACAGCACAGCACTGGAGAGTAATGCAACAATCTGTTATTTTGAATTCACGAATTACATAACTGAGACCTTACATTCATGATCTATGTATGCCTTGCAGATATTTCTTTTATATTAGAAGTATGCAATGAACATGATTTTTTTTCCTACAAAAGTGAAATACAGAGGAACTAATAACTACGTTTCATTAATGAGTTGAGAGCACACACTTCAACTGCCATCATACCTGACAACACTTCCCTTATCTTTTCAAAATGCAACATAGCAGGGTTTCAGGTTAATAATTTGGTCTGAATAAAGTCTCATGATAAAACTTTTATCTTGAATATGGTAACTGGTCACTAAAAAAATCCTTTTTACTACTAGAATATTTTATGGGGCTTGTTCCATTCCAATTTAAATATAAAGTTAGTATGCTACCTTGTTTATCAACATTAGATACAGGGTTTTCTACTGATTTTGAAATGGCAATAAATTACTTAAACTGGTAAGAAATATGTCAAGAGGGGCTATTCTATATCAGGATGTATGTCCTATCCATTGAGCCATGTTTTCGCTCCCAGAAACATGAGTACCTCATCAAGACATGAAGAAACTCCTCACAGCCTATGGACCCCAGTATTTTGCTCTGACTTTGGATTATGGATATGGAGTGCTGACTTTGATCTCTAAGACTAGAATTCACATTGAAGTTTTTCTACTAGAGGCAAATATAAAAATCTGCTCCCAAAGTCTAATCTGGACCTATGCATAAGCAAGCCATCTTAATTTTCTTTTTAAACTTTGACTAGCACTATTATGAGGAAAAAAGAAACATTCCTTCTTCTGCATAAAGAACCAGCATATTTCTTACGGCTATTCTGAAGAACACAGGTGACTTCAGTGTTCCACATCATTCCTCTCTAAAAGTCTGTGACAGTGACAGAGAAAATAATGGAAATGAAAGGGCCATTTTACAGCCCACAATGGTTCAGGTTTTGTAACAGTCAAACAGAGTGGAGAAACTCTGATGCAGGATACAGTATAATGTTATAATGAATGTTCTACAAGGTCTTCTGAGATCTATTTCCAGCACCATGAGCAAACCTGGCGTATCCAGATTTGGCATATTGCATCAAGTACAGGGGTACACTTTGAAAGGTATGAACAGTATTTCTGTTAATTGCAAAGGATCAGAAACAGAAACTGAGATATCATCAACCTGTAACCAGCATGTAGGATAAGGCAGTTAGACCTAGCTTTAAAGACAAGAGCAAAGCTGCCCAGTAGTATGGGTATAAGCTGTGCAGACAAGAATATGTGCAATGAAACAACAGAGTAAAAGAATGTATAAAGAGGACAGAAAGAGAATCATGCAAAGTTTTGTAAGAAAAAAGTTTCCTTAAAAGCCTTGACTTGTGGGTTCTGATTGCTGCTTAAGGACTAGATTTTCCTTTACTTCCATGTTCTCTTCAGCTTTGGTTTTTCAACATTTGGTAGGATTTAATATTAGGAACAGGATATAGTCCATTAGAAATTTATATCCATTTTTTGAAGGAACAAGATCAGAAAGTTAACATTCCTGTAAATGGGAAAAATCTTTTTGGTCTTATGGGACATCTATATGTATACCAAGCATTGATTGGAAATTGTTTTGTGATTTCATAAAAAAGTGATGGCTAACACTTTATGGCTAACACATAATGAACATATGATAGACATAACAGGATATCTGTTTCATTTGTTACTTTCTGTTTGGTTGGTTTGGGTTTGTTGAGGGCTTTTTGAGGGGGGTGGTTTTGGGGTCTGGTTTTGGTTTTTGGTTGGTTTGGTCTTTTACAAGAGACAATAATACAAGGAAATATTTTTAATTCTTTCTATGCTGATTAATCAATTATTAAATTCTAAAAATTTCATTACAAATAATACTTAGTATTGTAAATGATGGATATCAGGTTAATTCCTCTTTGCTTTTGTAATACAGCAACTAAGTCAATAAATCTCTTTACAACAACATCTATTTGCATTCACAGTGAAACACAGTTCATAGAAATTCATTATCTAGAGGACAGGACTTTTCCACAATATTCTGATGGTAGAAGCACCACTTAAGAGAGCTGAAATTACATTGCCCATTACTGAGCACAGGGATAATGAACATGTTTTGGTTGCTTCTGAGTGTCTTCTGAGTGTCTCCTTCGATGCTGCAGTGCTGACTTCAAATAAACGACAAAATTTTCAAGCCACTGTGTAGTACTGTTGAAGAAGGTTACAATTTTTTTTTTTTTTGCACCATATGCTTGAATCAATGTTCCTTTTAGCTGCTCAGCATAGCCCATGCTACAGATACATCTAAAACCAGATTTTTAATATCAGTATCCTTTAAAGTGAAAAAAACCCTATGTGGTTATTTTTTCCCATATCCTGAAATGATCTTTCCTTATTAGCAGAACACCATATTTTTTCTATAGATATAAAGCAACAGGAAATGGAAATATCTAGGCTTCAATTTTACTTTTAGAGTTTAATTCAAAAAAATAATTCTTTCAGAATGACTCACACCTGCTCCAAGGAATTGTTCTGCCAATTGACAGTAACAAAAAGATTAAGAAATTAACACTATGGCCCTACAAATTTTGGCATGGTCCAAGAAGATTTTAATATATTCTTCACTGTCTCTTGGATAATTTAGATGTCTTTAAGAGAGTAAAATTAAATAATCAAAGTATTATTCCTTTCAAGAAAGACACTTGCGTGACTTTTACTCAATGAGCAATTCTTTTTTTATTTTAAACTGTAGATTCTCAGGTGTTAAAATAAATAAGTGTTGTCTTCTTCATTGTCAAGTCACAAGTGTAAGAAAAAGTAGGGTTTTGATTTTTACTTTTCTTTTAGAATTGCAACATTAATATGCTACGAACATTTGCAGAACTATACCATAACTGATTTATGTGGCATTAAATATTTCAAACAATTGCCTGGAAGCAATGCCCTCAGGTAGTGTCTATACTAGCCAGCTACCATGTTAAGAGTAATGTAATTCCCACAAGTGCTGCTTTCCAGAAATATGACGTTTTTAACATGACAGCAAATGCATGGTGACAGACATATTTGATGGAAACAGAGGAAAATTTTTCTTTTATATGAAGTCCTTGCAGCAGTCATTTTTTAATGAATTGGGAAGTAGCACAGATATTAACAGATATTTTAATTTTTCTGAATCAAAATAGACATGTCTTCAAAGATAACCAGAATACAGAGGTGCCATCTTTCCATCCATCATTTCTTTTAGTCATATTCAAGCTATTATGTGATTGAAGCAATAAAAATGCTTCTTCTTTCTGTCCCATTTCTCCTTTTCTCATTCAGTCTAGACCGAGTGATCAGAGCCAGCTTGAACTTAAAATCTATATAAAATTCAGAACACACTATTAATTTCAGAAGTTAAAGATGAGGGTAATATCTCAGCATGATAATAGTACAAAATTTAGTTTTAGGCTCTTCTTGTGGTTTCATGTAGTGTATTTTGTTTTACTTTGGTTTGCTGTCAAGCAAGAAAAAGGCAATACTTGAATAAGATAAAAATTGAGGTCTGTCCCTGACTTCAAAAAAACCAGATACAAAACTGATCCACAGTAGAGTTAAATTCTGGTATTGTTTTACTCAGATTTACCTCCAGTTTGCTTTTGTAATTCACTGCTGATTTACACTAGTGTAAATTAAATTAAACACCACCTCCATGGAGTCCAGGGATCTAATTATAAATAAAACAATTTTTCAGGCAGTGAGCATGGATAAGATATACTTTTTATACCTGCTGGTCATTAAAAGCTCACAAAAATGTAGCTTGAGGAAATAATGCTGCCAAAAAAAGTTCTAAGTTAAATCATGTGGGGCTTCAAGGAATGAATAAAGGATGGTGAGACAAGAAAAGGAAAAGAATGAATTTACATAGGATCAGTAAGAATATGCTGAGAATATACAACTGAGTGGCCCACAGAATATCATTCTCACTCCTAAGTTTTGTGTGGTTAGGACTTCTAAAAACAGTACTAACATTTAAAATATATATATTATTGTACTGCCAGTATGACATAAGGGAGAGAAAGAACACCAACAGTCACTGGGGAATGTTTTGCTTCTCCATAATAGTGCATACTTCCAGAAGAAGAATGGGATGATGAATGAAGTCATCCTTATTTATGTGCTTGCTCTAGAATCTGTGTTGCTTGGAAACTCGGTATCTTTTTGTACATTTTTCCCCGCTGGGAACCCCTCTTTGCTCACTGCAAAGTTATTTGGGTGTTTTATATAATGAACAATGAGTTAAAAATGTGTGACATTTGTATCTTATTTTTTTAGGTTCTAGACATAGTTTCCATGTTTCACTGCATGCATTGGGCCAGAAATGCAAGTTATCTGTATTCAGATGTGTACCAGGAGTGCTCCTTTACAATGACTAAAATGAGCAATAGAAGCTTAATATATTAATCCAGTTTTGCTATAGCCTAGTTTTCCTTTTCAGCCCCAGGATATGAAATTGACAAGTTGCACGTGGAAGCAATGAAAGATTTCACTTCTGCCAGGATGTCATTGCTGTGCCTTGCTTGGTACATAGATTCAGGGACATTCCAAAAATGAATAAATCAGTTCAGGTGATGCTGTGTATTATTTCTATTCCAATAAGTTTTCAAAGACAAGTTTTGTGTGAAGCAGTAAAACACAACTCCATTCTTTTTTTTTTTTTTTTTGCTACAAATAATTTTGTATTTTAGTCATCAACTATTAATTGTACTTAGGCTTTCGAAGCAGTTAAAACTCAGCAGGATTTTTTCTCCATGTTTTAGCTTTCTTTCCCATCTAAAGAAAATGAGAACAAAAGATACATGTAATTCATTACCAGTCTTAGGATAAGACTAGAACAGAAACACTCCCATGCTTAGCTGTTAGCAGAAGAAGTTTATGTAAATCAGTGATGAAACTCAGTCCTGGAGAAAAGGTGCTCAGAAGGAAAGGTAAAGAGATGAAAAAGGGCAGTACAAATTACTCATCCAGCAGGATCTACAGTGACTCAAACAGGTGAATACTTTGGAGTCATCTTTCAGCAAGATTGTGGGTAGACAGCAACATTTCCTAAGAGGCATATTCAGAGTTGAATTCCAGGAAGTACACATGTAGGATAATGCAAGAAGAGTGTAAAGACTAAAGATAAACATTCTATTGAAGGTCAGGATGATCTATTTTAGGAGCATTTGCACTCATTTAAAGTGCAGTGCATTTGTTGGCAGGTGAAATTTTGGGTCATCTATTGTCTAAATGAAAAACTTTTCTCTTGCAGACATTGAAATATCTTGTTTCTATATGACAATGAAGGTAATTTCCTGTAATATTCACTATGGTTACATTCCTTACCTCATAATGATTTTTGGTAAGTAACCTTAAAAAGTCTAAATTTACTACGGATTTTACTGACTAAAGGAAAATAATTTTAAATTCAGCAGACTACCTCAAGTACACCACCCCCCCCTTTCACTCCTACCAACCTTATGTTTATTACTGTGAATCATTCTCTTTGAAAAAATGATGCATGATCTGTGTCAATTGTTGTGTTAATATACAGTGCTAGTGTTGTCATAATCTGGCATATTTAGGTTCAGTTTCCCATCTTTGCAGAAACTGAAATGAAAACTTAACATTAAACATTAATGAGATATGTAAGCTTACCAGAAATGTTTGGGGATTTTTTTAGTATATTCCTGTGCAATGAATAAATATGAACAGCTAAGAACAATTTCCTGATAGCTCAAAAAAAAAAAAAAGATAACAGTCACTTGATTACATATTCTAGTTCTATATTTTCATGTATTCAAACACCATCAGACACTAGATAATTAAACAGTTTTAGAAATTATCAGAATTGAACTAATTGAGTTGAGAAATTTGTTTGATACCTAACAAAGGTAGATGATCTAGCTTTCAGGGGTTTGTCCATCATTGTTTTCCATTGTCTTTGGCTTGGGGACAGATAGAGCACTGTGAGGAGCATTCACCATCCTGTCTTTGTCCTGGTGGCCACACAGAGCTAAGATGAGGTGGTCAACATCTTTTGTGTATAAAGCACCCTCCCTTTTTTTTTGTACACTTTTGTTATTAATATTGCTGCCATTATTACATGTTTATTTTTCCATTGTGCTTTGTTTTAAGTAAATTCAGTAAATTGTTATCTCAACCCATAGTCTCTGTCTTTGCCCCTCTCTTGCCAGAGAGGATGGGGGAAGGAAAAGGGCTTATCCCAACAGAATGGCAGACGCATATTTGTTAACAGCTGAAGCAGAGGTTGTTGGTGGCATGAGAAAACAAGAAAATTTGGAAAGTCACTCCAATAAGTAACCAACCATTTACTAGAGCATACCCTAAGACTGGGATTGCTCAACATAATTGTGCACTCACTATCATCCCAAATCAACCAACCATCTAGAGCTAAAGCCTAGTCACACAGCCACCCTGTTAACTTTACAGAAAGTCTCATGACTCTTAATCATCTAAAGTACGACAAATCTTCATTTTAGTGCAGAAAACTTTCTATTTAGGAAACAATATTAGTAGAGTAGACAAACTCATATTTTATTACTAATGAAAGTCTAGTGACTTTCCTAAGATTTTTAATTTTTTATCCTATTGGGATTCCTGATATGCCACTTTGTGACCAATCAACAAACTCCTGCAACGAAAGAAATCTCAGTAGAGATTGTTGATGTGTCCAAGAAGCTCAGGGAGTGATGCAAAGAAACTAACCTAATCTCAACACAAAAGGGACCAGAGGGTGGCCTTTGTTCCAGATAAACCACTATCAACAGCTGGGTTGATTAACTGGTGGTGTAAATGTTTCTCCCTGTGTTCCTTAAAAGTGTATCTCTCTGAGTCAGCCAGACCAACATGAAGGGGAGTGAATATGTTGCTCAGCCCAACACAGAGTAGAAAAACAAAGCAAGTTTTCTTCTACTTCTACAAAAAAAGTAAAAGAATTTCTAAGAGAGCAAAGGACTTGGGCTGGCTTCAATCCATGTATTACTTCCTGCCAACTGAGGACACCCTGGATCGTGAGAGTGAGCATATCATAGACACTGGGAATGGGAATCACAATGATATTATGATTGAACTGTGCACTGCATTTGCTGTGTTTTGCTAACTGTGACTTATATTTGGTGGTGTTATACAGTTTATTTTAAATCACTCTGATAAGTCAGAAATCCTTTTCAACATCAGCTGTATTTAGAATAAGTAAAACTGATATTAAATACTACAACCTCCACAATCTCAAAGGACCCAGTGAAAGTGTACTGCACTCTGACATATTTAAGATGGGTAAATCTGTCAAGTAGCTTATCTCACTATTTGTCACAGGCAAAAAAATAACCTGCTCTGTGGGTGTATAAAAATCGTGACTGTGGGTTCTTAGGATTCCATAATACACAAGGGTACAATCCTCTAAAAGTCTCTTTATTACAGATCACCAGATATATTTCCCCCACTTTACCACTAGCAGGTATACCAGCACAAAATCACCACTAGCTAGTAAAGCTGTGATTAATAAAGTGAAAAATATATATATATATATATATATGCATATACCAAGCTATTACAGATTGCTACAGCATTCAATAATACAGTATCAATCAATCAATCAATAGTATAGAAGCAATCAATCATAACAACACTCAATTGTAAAGCAGCAATCAAATAGTTGTGTTCTATTACCAGCTACCAGAAACTTATAATTAGTGAAACAAACTTATCAACAATATAACAATGGGTAATTATAATAGAATAGTTACATGGATATGTATTATTAGTATCAAGTGAATTAGACAGATTTCAGAAGGGGAACCCCAACGAGGAGGACATATTGTTACAAGAAAGGAACTGAACCATCTCAGAGGTAGATGACAAACCAAACTAACCCCAGAAGTGGGACCAATGAAGTAACAGAGTGAGTCTGTCCTCAAAGATAACGTGCACCACAGAATCTGAAGTCATCCAGGCATCCCCAGCCTGGGTCCAAGATGCCATAGAAATTTCTTTTCTAGAATTCAGCCTATATAGGAAAGGAAAATTAAGTCCTTTCTATTTCATAGAGACATGACTACATCAATCACCAGCATTCTGAACAGCCAATAGATGTTGTCAATCTCTATTGTTCATCTGTAAGAGCCAACACATGATGAAGTTTTGTGTTTTATCAGACCAATTTAATTTTACCAGACTGTTTCCACTTTTGGAGATGGTAAGTTGCCATTGCAGTTTCTTAGGTTTTGCACTTATTGATGCTATCTCAGGATGCCTCCTGTTTGTATGCAGCTGCATTTCAAAGATGCCAGCTGCACTTTTCAAGGGTATTTCTGCTGCCAAGGCCTAGTTCCCAGGCTCACAGCTCTCAGGCTGGCAGGCAATTTGTCTGTCAGTATTTTTCAACAGACATTTCCTTCTGTTCAGTAACATTCTCCTTCTAGTCAGGCTACTAATTATGGCTGCTCACATCACCATTTTGTTTCTGTCTCTGCACATCTATACTGTGCAAATATTAAATTTTGCCCAGGATCTTTGTGAATATGAGTCAATATATTCCCCCAAAACATATCCTTGCATGGTTTTAGAGGCTGATTTCAGTGCTGCTCTCCAAACCCAGCATAGGTGAAACAGCACCAGACTCAGTTCTTTTTACATTAATGAATACACTTAAACCCTTTCAGGCATTAAGTCATTATTATACTACCTTATACCACATCCTAAATCAACAAAAACATAAAAATAACTCTCCTACAGCATAATCTGTGCAGTATGTCAGAGACTTTTAACAGGAAAAGAGAAATATTTTAGTTCTCAGGAGCTACATGTGACCCAAGTTGCCCAGGGCTACTTGACCTGTAGTGCAGATACCACCAATCTGCTCTGGAGATAGCTAGTCCTGAGCTAAATATACAAGAATCACTGTACCACACAGTGGGGTGACATCTCTCCTAAGATGGATATAGTGATACAGTCACCAGTGTAGATAGAGACCATGAGTAATGATTTATTTTAAAAATAGTTCCAGTAAAGTCTAAAGTAGGGCAATGGATCTGCTTGGATAATGAAGGCCAGATGCCAGAAAGTAGTTTAGTGCCTTATGAATGATATTGGTAAAAATCAGATGTGGAATTTAGAGCTCAGCTGCCATCTGAACCCACAAAATGTCTAAGCTCTATAAACATCTCACTTTTCTTCCTTTTTTTTTTTTAATATATCTATCTGTGGGAGTCTGAAGTAATGTTTCTTTCATTCTGTGAAGGACTGAATTGTGACAGGAATTTGATCAGGATGAAGGAATGGTGCATTTCTCAACTAAGATCTTAGAGTCTAACAGCAAAGTGTCCAATCTTGGAGCACTCCACACACATCTGTAGGATCATACTCCACATAAAAGTTACAGAAATCAGTATCTTCTGACTCATGGTAGTGATCCACATCCTAATATTGGCTAGAACATGGTGTCATAGGGTAGCCAGGATCATTTCCTGAATTATTAACTTTTAATTTTTTTAATTCTGGAGAGTGGCCTAACCACAAAATAGAAATCTAGCCCATGGTCCCTTATTTTCCCAACCTCTGAAAGTTCTACCACTCTCCAGAAGAGAATTCAGGAATCTTTAGAATTCAGCAAACTTTGGCTAAAGAATTCCCCTGAATGGCCTGTCTTAGTTACATTGTAGAGCCAGTATTAGAAGATGCTCGTCCTCATGCTGTTCATCCTGAGATGTGTGATTTGGGTAAATCATTCTGTTAAGGCATCTGACTCTTCTCATTCAGCCTACTGAACACATGACAGCTATACTATTGATGACATAATCTTGAAATTTTGAGTTAGTATGTTTGAGATTGAATATTTATTTTTATTTTTTAATCACATGTCTGGAGAAGTAGTCTGATAGAAACCTCATGAAATTCAACAAGGGGAAAGATAATGGTGTCCTGGGCTGCGTTAGCCAAAGTATTGCCAGTAGACAAAGGGAGGTGAACATTCCCCTCTATTCAGCACTGGTAAGACCACACGTGGGGTCCTGTGTCCTGTTATGGGCTCCTCAGTACAAGAGTGGCATGGATACACTGAAGGAAGTTCAACAAAGGGTGACTTAAATGATGAAGTGATATAGCATTTCTCCTTTGTGTAAGGGCTGAGAGAGATGGGATTGTTTAGCCTAGAAAATATTCTAGTCTCAGAATGCTTAAGAGAACTGAACCCACTGTTCATGTGAACCATTACTGGACTACTCATGTACAGTACAGCCTCATGATATGATTTCTGGATCCACCTAGGAAAAAAATAGTTATCTAGCAACTGCAGAATGCAGTATATAAATACTGAACACATGGATACGTTTATGGTGACAATAAGCTCAGAAGAAAAATAGTGAGGAAAGGTTTATAGAAAGACAGCAACAAAAAGAGATGAACTGCTCTTCCTCTTAGTACTCTGTGCTTAAATTATTCTGTTTATCATATCCTTATATCAAAATTCTGCATTTTTAGTTTTTTAATAAAGTGCTGCTTAGTCTGATAGGCATTTGAAAGCCACAGTTGGGTTAAGAAGAGTGAGCATCCTCCTCCTTCTACAGAAAGGCATACTAAGCTTCACTGCAAAAGAGATTCATGGCTCCAAGCAGTGTCTGAAGTTAAAAATTCTCTTGCAGCTCTCTGTACGTCTTAACTGTACTGAAAAGGAGCTGATCAAAATAGAGAAGGTTGCATGGCTATGCAGCAAAACCACAGGAGAATGAAAAATCAGTTTGGTTCTTTCTTTCTAAAACAGTTTACTTCCAGTTTACATGAAATTTCATCTTTTTCAACTGGAAAGTTATTACAGTGGAATGGAAAAAAGGCAGGTACAATTACCCACCTTTATCCCAATATTATTTAGTATTTATTCAGTACTACATTCATCAGTAATTTTTTAGAGCATATAAGGGTCTGACACTAGATAGTAAGGTCACTAATGTTCCTGCATTCAGTCCTTTTCAATATGGTGTATCCCACAGTATTTCTTTTGATCCCTTTTCTTTCTTATTTCTCCTGGTTGGAAATGTGTTTCTTTCAACCACCCTGGAAAACACAAAACAATCCGGAAACGCTACCAAATCCCAATCCTCCATATGAACAATTTATAATGTTTATATTCTGGAAGATTTGTGTTATAGGTTTACATGGAAAGACTTAATGTCTGTGAGAAGACACCAAAATCTGCACAGATGGCAACAGGAAGATGCTAATTCCATGCTTGGTGGGGCAGATCTGGCTAAACTCTCTGGACAAAAATTCGTATGGTGGAAAACTGTGAAAAAGGAAGAAACTGGTTATGCACACGCCATCTCAAGTTATGGGAACAGCATCTATGCCTCACAGATACCTGGGATTTGGACTGTATAAAAATGGTACCTCCAGAAGAACTGGGGATTCCCACCACTCAGGAGACCACTGTGAAGAAGGACCAGAAGGATGCCACAGCCACAGCCACAGCCACAGCCAGGGATCCATGGTGCTCCCTCTCTCTCTCCTCTCTACCCTTTCTTTCCCCACTCCCCATCCAGCCCCTTTCCTCTCCATTCCTATTTCTTTCTATTTCTCTATCTCACATTTACTGTTAAATAAAATCCATACTATTGACTTTGGCATATGGTCTGGTTTGCACCTTAACTCAAGAACAGGCATATCTTATAACTGGATCATAAGATCAAGATAAAATAAAACTATGATAACAGTTAGGAGAAGTAAAAAATTGATAAAATCATATCATGGCAATCTCATTTTGACACGCTTCTGTTATACTTGTCTTTTTAGCCAACATGCGTGGCCTGACTATAAGCAGTTGTCATGGCTTTCTTTAGCTGCACCTTTTCATCACTTTTCTTTAGGGGAATATGTTTTGTATAGCATCTTCTTTTTCATGTCCTAGATCTCAGAGTCCCACTTTCATAAGACTCCAAGAAAATCACAATTTCATCTCTTACAGGTTTTTAGTGACATTTTATTTCCTTTTACAGTGAGTTTCACAATACTGCAAGAGAGTGAGGTGAGTTGAATAGTTCCAATTAAGTTTCTTCTAGGATGTTTTTGTTGCTTTGCCCAGTTCAGTAGATGTTTCTAGAGGTGCAATGGGGGTTTTTTTGTGGTATATTTTCAGCAAAGACTCTGAAGAGTCATCTGTTTTCCTGAGTTGACTTAATAAAGCTTTATTAAAAAGGAGCAGGGTGCCAGGGCTTTATTTAATCAATTTCTGGTTTCGCCCACCAAGAGTTCATCCTTCTCTGGAGTAGCTGAACGAAAACAATCTGATTCAGCATTTCTGTGCTGGCTAGATCATGCAGTTAGAAAAAAACAGCTCAATAGATCTAATGTCAAAATATATCCTTTAGTAGTTTTCAATCTAGAGACATTTTATATTTGCAACTCTTTACCCTGGATTACCATAGTTCTTTTTACTATTTTGCAAGGTGTTAGCTGTATTAGCAACTATGCTATCTGAAGGAGAGTTTTACTGCATGTATTGACTTACGTGATAATGAAGACTATGTCAAACCTGATTTAACATGTCTAGAATTATTTTTTTGGTAACTTTTCAACTGCAGAAAAGCAGAGTAAAGGTTACTGTAAAGAATATGAAACCAAACAAGTTGTCTAATATATTAATTTCATCTTTTGATCTTTATCATTTTTGTAATAGTTTTAACTTAATAATTGCTGAAAACACAAGTTATTTTAAAATCATTTGAGTTGTAGTGCTACCAGTATTTTTTAAGTCCTCCTAATTGGGTACTCTAATACTACTGAGAATAAATGTATTTTATTGGTTGACTAATGTGATATATGAGAGATTGAGTGTAAGTAAAAATGCAAGGTATGAAACCATGATGTTACTGAACTCTACTGAAGTTTTGTCATTTATTTCTGAATTAAAAAGATATCACCCAAGTAGCTCAATCATGATGAAAGTCATTAAAACACTGATACTTTGCATTTGCTTGTAGACAATTATTAGAGCTGTGTTTGGGTGACATTCAAAATTTATTTAAAGTAGTAAATTGTTGACAAATATTATTAGGAGCTTCAAACATTGTGAAAAAATTTTCTCACCTCATAATAGTAGCCCACCAGACCAAGATAAAAAAAAGGTGCCATAAGCATTCAAGCAAGCAGTCCCAATGGTGCTCAGTGAAGCTGAAAGACAAAATCTGTTTGTGGCCTCAGGCCTTCAAGTCAAAGAAATATGTCCCCACGGTGATGATAGGAAGAAGGCAGTGACTTAGTGGTGATGTCTCTTCTCTGTGATTGGGAATATTGACATTGTTTTAGCCCCTGTCTGCAGGAAGAGCTGAAACCTTCCTCTCATCATAAGTCATTCCATTTTTATTCATGTGCCTACCAATGTCTCACCCAGAAGTGCTATCCACTGACATCTATTTCAAAAATAGTGTAATCATCCAGCTACAGATAGAAATGAAGGTGAAGGTGGAAGGCAGTTTAACTAGAAAGAGAAGATTAAGTTCCTGTGTTAATAAAGAAACAATACACAGTGGCAGAAAAATCATTGCTAAGAAAAGCTGACTAGGTCAGTTACAGTACAAAATAGAAACCTGGATTCTAGACTTGTCTTACACAGTTGGTTATAGAATTTATAATAAGCAGTTGTTAGATAAAATGGTGCTTATTGTGGTCTAGTGAATATTTCTTCCTTAAAATTCTAAATTGACTGTTGAACTTGAAGGAACAGTTTGGCTAAGAAAGCCTGTTTGGCTCTTCTCTGGAAGCAATCAGTGGTGGAAGAGTCACAAATGACGGGCTATGAATTTCCTTCCAAATGGGAAACTGATGTGGAAGGAAATTAGAACACCATGATCCATGTTCATATGCAGAATCATAATATCATTGTTCTGTTATTTCTTGATGTACTACAGCCCTTACTTTTGTAAGAAAGATGAACAGCTAGAGAAGTTCATAACAGCTTATAGTCATGATAAAGCTGATTTGTTCCACTTGTCACTTTACTCCATGACTTTTGCTTAAGTTTAGTGTTTGTTACATGCATTATTTGTTTTTCTTTCTCTAGGTCTAGAGAGTCACAGAAAATTTCCTTCAAAGCTGTTGCCAGCATGGAGAAATCAACAGCCTGCTATCAGTTTCCTGAAAGACCATAATTTCTTTTCCTAAGAAATTAAGAACTGTCTGCCAAAACCCACTGACAACTAAAGGATTTTTAGGCTTATTAAAAATTTGGTTACATCGATACACTGTGCTGTAAAAGCATGGATCATGCCATGAAGATTTTTTGCCTTTTCTTTTATACCCCTGTTATACCTTTTTATAACTTCTGTATTCTTAGTGCTTTTCCCCTACATTCTTGGACTTGTTTGTTCAGCTAGGAGACTAAACATTTTAGAAGCTTTATAGGTAGGGGTTAGTGTGCCCCAGACCCCAAGGTCCCCTCCAGAACACATTCTGTAAACTAAGATAGACCCATCCAGGAGAAGGCTCCTTGGGGAGGGGGGCTCATTCAAGCCTCTCATTGGAGAATTTTTGATAGATATGATAATTAGTAAGACCTACAATGTTATACCAGATTTTTTGGGGGTGTGCATTGCGGTGTGCATTGGGGTGCATTCGACCTGGACATGTGCACCTAAGGATCCTTAAAATAAATACCAAGGTAAAATCCCTTTTTCCCTTCTAACCGTGTTTGACTCTTGATTTTAAGACCAGGAAAAGGCATCAGGACACCTTAGGTTATGCATTGTCTTCTTTTTTTTTGTTTGGAACAGCACATTAGGCAATTGAGTTCAAATACTGTGTCATTTTAATTGGTGCAGGAGAGCAATTGACTTTCAATGGCAAAATGTCAAGTGCTTCCTTTGCCTCATCAAACCAAATTTGTCAGGAAAAGACTATCATCTCATATAAATAGCAATCAGTGCAATTAATTTGTATGTTTCAATTAGCTCATGATCTAATTATTGCACAGCAGCCAAGGACTTCAAAGAGAAAAAAGTGTTTCTCCTCTCTACATAGGTGTTTTCTGTATTGTTGACTTATATTCATATACTTGAATAAATCCTCTGTGATAGTTTGTTGAACTTTGCTGCTTCATTTCACACAAACTTTCAAGTTAGTTATACTGTGAACCTCAAAATTCAGTGCTACTAAACTGCCAGAGGAATTAAAGATAGCTCAAGTGATAGAAGAAAGACAGATGTTTCACGAAGTGATGATTATATTTAAATTATTAATGTATTGAGACTAAATCCCTAAGACCTCCTAGCACATTAAGAGTATTAAATAAAAACTGAAATGAGGCAGAATGGGATAGAGCCAACAGAAGACTAATGTGTCTGTAATGTTGTTGCCGTTGTTTTGAGATGCCAGAGGCCCACCTTTAGTAAAACAGTAGACTATTCTGAACAGGAAGAGGGTTTTGGATTTATTTTTAGTTCGATAGAATTCCAGGCTTTGCCTAGAAGAGTTGTTTTGGTACTTTTTCTATGGAGGGAATACTTTAACTGTTTATGAGGCAAGAACTTTATCCCTAGCTCCTTTACTTTTCAAATAATTTCAAATAATTACCAGTAAAATACTAGAGGATTTTGCTTTGAACTCTTTTTGCTCAGTCAAGCTGAAACACATTTCTCTTGCTAATAGAAGCCAATACCTCATATTGTTTTCAAAATACATCTTGTTTCCAACCTTTCACCATTCCTTAAAATAAATCTCCGACAAAAATGGATGACTACATTGTAATGCAGAATAATTTCTACTAATGGGAGAATTATATTTAGAAAAATAAAATGTGAGCAAAACTATATTTTAGTGCTAAAGATAATATTTGTCTCAGAATGCTAGAATTCTTAAAAGAATAGGAATTAATATTAATTTTAAAAATCATAATTTCATTACAAAATTAAAGTATGCTTCCTGTTTCATAATATCTTGTACCTTTTTTGGTTTTCCTTTTTTTTTTTCCCTTTTCTTTCTATGCCTTAGGAAAAGAGGGGAGGTTTGTAGGAAATGAGCAAAAGAAAATTGCCAGAATTCTTACCTGACAACTTTCTTTGTTAATTGGCAAAAAGTGAGTCTTTTGTCCTCTGTGATAAGTTCCAGTCTTCCTCAAGATGAGAAATGGGATTAAGTTATCCTGGTCAATATGATGTAGAAGTTTTCCTCCTAAACACTTCTATTGTGAACTGTCTCGTAAGTGGAGCAGACTTTTATATAGGGTAAGAGTTTGCAACTATCACCATTTATTGCTAGGTTAACTCTCAAAGAAAGGAGCAAAAAAATTAATAGAAGTAACTTATATTTCATGTTTATATCATGCTGCCCATGTCCCTGAAAGAAGTCGTGCTCGAATGATAATTTTTGCTACTAAGACTGTAGGCAGACTGACACGACCGAAACATAAAAGTAGAGGTATTTTATCCAGCTGCAGTGGCTTATGATCTGATTCTGGTCATGGCAGTCATTGAATAAATTAAAGAAATTCCACCTAAATATATATCAAACATAACACTCTATTCTCTCAAATTAGTACTGCTTTTATGGGATTAGATTGTTAACAATGATTCTTGCATCTCCTCTGTTATCAATCTGGTTTTTTTTATTCAGTGTAACTTATTTTGCAAATGTAGACAGCATGAACAGGAAAAGAGATTTTGGTGTTCATAGTAGAACAGCATGTAGCTCAGGTTGTAATACTTTCTTGAAAGTGTAGAATTTAAACTTTTCTATGAAAACACTGCAACAAGAATCGCATACATATCACATGAGAGTGATGTCTGTTATAGCCTTTTTTTCCAAAAGAATACTCTCTATTGTCTTAAGAACGAAAGAAGAAAACATTCTTTGCTGCACTGTTTCAAACTCCTTACGTGAGGAAGAGCCTGTGGGCTGTAAATTCTGTGTTGAAATAGCTTTTCCCTGCAGCCCAGTTCTATAGGCATTTGTGAAGGGCTGATCTGGAGTCGCAGCTCTTTTTCACAGTTTCCTCCTAGTTGCTTCAGGCAAATGTAGAGCCATTGTTATAAATTCTGTCATTCTGAGTGATTTAGTTCTTCAGTGCATTAAACTAGGAGCTCAGGCTCTCCACACTAGCTGAATTTTGCAACGGGACTCACACATGTAAGAGCTACATTGTGAGATGCTTAGGATTACAATGTCTTATTTGTCTGTTTCATCTAGTCCCTTGTAATCAGTACCTTTTGCTTTTTTTTTTTTTTTTTTTTTTGACTACATGAATGGCTTTGCTTTTCATTTCACATTACTCTAAAATATTCTCCACGTTATGTATGGATTGTCCTGTTTCTCAGGGTAGTTGTCTCTTCTGTGAGGTTTCTGCTTTCTTTCAGGATGGTTTTGAGGAAGTATATTTTATGTCTTGCTGACCCTTCTGCTTAAATATATTCTATAGCTTTAGTAAGATTTTGAACCACTTTTTTTTTAAAGAATTTTCTCCCCTGGTAGTTTTCCTTAAGGTCTTGTTACTACAGTTATGCAACACCGGTTAGATACAAGCTGAGGATTTCAGTTGTTTTTAAAAGTTTTATAGTAAAGAATATGCAGTAATCTAAAAGAAAATATTTTCAGAGGCTCACAACATTAAAAAGAAAGCAGCAGAAGTATTTCGTTAGCACACAGATACTCTAACTCCACAAATGAAATTAGTTTGCAACTCAGATCAGAAACATTTAAATATCATCTGGCAGTATTTATTAAGTCATTACAGATCTTTACAGTCGCTGTTGTAAACACCCGGCTGGTTTTTAAGTTTACTTTGGCATTCCTAGACTTTCAAATTCATTCTGAAATTAGTAATTCATAACCATTATAGTAATTTTTTTTCCTTGTCATATACTTGTTTTACTGGAAATCAAATGGTTGAACTTCAGCAGCATTATTGCCTCATTAGGAGAGGAATAAAGAGATACAAAAGTCCTGTTAGTCAGCTGTATTTATACTATTTCCAGCATGCCAGCATCAGTTTCTAAAAAGTCAGCAGGTCTTGCAACTTTCTACTTTTATCCTAATACTTAATTAAAATCAGAGCTGTCAAGGAAAGTATGGCTCTGAAGATATAGAGAAACTGAAAATCCAGGTAATATTACTAATAAAATTTTCAGCAAAGGACAAAGAATTCAATCAAATTTATTATGGTTTTATTATTGTGTCTTAGGGTGACCTTATGATGTGTATCCCATATCGCCGCCTATGCCCAGAAATTAATTTTTGTGCCTTTCTATGCCTCTAAACTGAGCCTGAGAGGGGGAAGGAAAAAACTGAGCAAAACTTTTTCAAAGCAGTTTGCAGCTTGTTCAAGGTCACACACAGATAGCAATGGGTTTTCCCTGCTGCAGCAGGGGAGGGAAGAAGCACCCGCTTGCTGCGCCCAGGACAGTTTTTTTGGCCAGTGGTTCAGCTGCTTTTTCTCCGGAGAGAGACTGAGAGTTGAATTTTTCCTTCCCTGGAATTTCGGATTTTCTCCCTTTTCTACTGGACTGCTTGATTGCTTTAACATCAGAGCACATCGGGAGGACTTTCCACCGGGCACAGAGGGCCTGGCCCTGGGCCAAGCCCCAGCTCCGAGGAGACCAAAGGGAGGACTCTAACGCTTTCCCAGGTTTTTCCTCCATAGCGAAAGATTTTATTATTTAGCATTATTTTCCTTTCCTGTGTGTTTGTTAAATAAATAGTTTTTATCTCCTTCACTTTCCTTCGAGGAAAATTTATTTTTTCCTGAACCTGGTGGGGGAGGGGTGGTTGTGCCTTCTCTCAGAGGATATATTTCTAAATTTGGCAAAACCGGAACATATTGTTATTTTAAAAGTCCCATTGGAACCATCTATTTTTCTTTTCTGCAGGTGAAAACAAACACTTTTCATCCCTATCTTAAGCCTTAAACACACACACACAAACTGCTTCTTCTCCAATTCTTTACTAAGTGTAAAAATATCATATTGATTTATAAAAACTCATAGCACTTTGTAGTAGATGTCCTGACTGTTTCCTGAATTCATGTACTTTCCCTTTCTTTCCATCCGGGCACTGAGTGAAATGAAGAATCACATCTTGTTGAATGAGAGCTTTGGTGGATCAATGCTGCGTTTATTCCTCCTGGGTCCCTCATGGAGACGCTCAGGCGGTGCTCTGCCAGCACCCACGTGTGCACACGATCTCACCTTTGCAGGCGGTCGCGAGCAGCCGCTCACACACACAGTCCATGCACGAGCTGGAGACAGAGAGGCGAGAGGGACTCTCTGCATGCAGCTCTGAGGTGTTTAATGGCAACACACCCGAAGGGGGAAAAGGCAAGAAGAAGCCAGAACTGAAAGCCTGCACCGGTTTTATCCCAAAAACTCCCTAAGGTGGGCAGAGCATCCAAAACCAATAGTCTGAGGGCTAGGGGGCACAGGCAAGGTTGAGTGACATAACAGGGGCCATTGGGAAAAGGGATGGGAGGGGGGAAAGGGCAAGTGACCAGCAGAATGTAGACAAAGGGAGAACTTTCTAGGACAGTGCTGTAGGGAGAGATCACTTTTAGGGTAACTTGGGGGGTGTAAAGTGGACTTAACCACCGCAACAACATCTCATCAGACCCTGTATCCAAACCTCTGAGGGATCAGGAGCTCAAGAACACCGCAGAATCAATCTCCCCTACAACAGTGTTTAAAACATCTCTGATAGAGCAGATGCTTATCCACAGATCACTCTATCCTCTCCCACTAAATTGCCTTAGAAGAATGTAATTACATTCTCCAGGACCCAGATCATTGCTTAGAGTCATTTTGTAATGAAGAAAATATAGGATTAAAAAGGTTATCTTCTGTTGTAGGATCCAGTGCTGTCTAACATCAATCAATCTTCTTAAAATTGTTTAGTTTTTTTCAGCTATTCTGACATGGAAGTTAGGTTCTAAAGTAACAGCTTTCTGAGGGGTAGTTAAAGACCAGACTTATTAATGTTCAGTTGTGTTCACTTACTTCAGTGCTAACATTGCTCATTAACTTACATACCTTTTTTAGAGGTGAACAGAATTAACAGCCTCAGTCCTGTACTATTAAGTTTTCCTATTCTACTAGCATTTTATTGTCTCATCCTGGAAGACTGAAGTCCCTTTTTCTCATATATTCTGTTTTTAGAATGTAGGTGACCTGAATTGTCCATAGCAATTTAAGTGTCATCTCACCAGGTGAGATATATTGAAGCAAAGTTAGACAGTTATATATATTACCATCTATGCCAGAAATAGCTCACCTCATATATTCTAAAAATAGGTTTTATTTTTTTCATGCCTGCATCACATTAATAGGTTATGGCCATTCTGCTATTAAGTGCATTAAGAGTGCTGTATCTCCTCATTTTTAACTGAAAGAAAATGACTTTTTAATTTGGCTAATTTTTTCATATTGAATTTCCAAGTAGTTAGTCCATAGCTCTGTTTGTATCATGATATTATATTATGTACTAAACAAATGGAGTCCACTTTTTTCAAGACAGGGCTGGAAGTGTAAGTGAAATTGGAACGATATGTGGAATGAAAGGGCACATGGTCACCTGTAAGGTGGCAAGGACCTCTGGTTTGTGAGAAAAGTCAACAAGGATTCAGCATTTAATAATAAATAAATAAGAGACAAGAAAATATGTGTCTACCTGTGTTCATTTGTGTGTGTGTGCATGCATGTGTGTAAGTGCATTGGCATTCTCTGGAACACTTGTTGGAACTACAAACAAGAGCAGCATCAAAAAAACTGAGAGAATAATTATTCTTAGTCTGGCATCAGGCAATCCAGGCAGCAGATCATTCCCAAGGCATTCTCATTATGATTATTAAGAGACAATGTATTCTTCTTAAACATTTACCTCTTCCCATTTTCCTTTGCATGTGGTACTTTATTATGAAAAGACAATTTTCATATAGTTATATGTAGTTACTTAAATATGGTGAGATAAGCTGTCCATGATGCAAACATGACACTCTTCAAGATCACAGCAGTTCCCTTGTGATCTGAGCAAGATTTATAAATATTAAAGCTACTTCATGTAAATGTTAGATATAGCACATGCAAATGCCTCTAGATGTAAAGACAGACTTTATATTTGCAGTTGTACCTTAAAACTATCACAAATTGTCAAATACATTTAGACACTGTGCTGGTTTGGACAAATTTGGAGGAAAAATACCCTCTGGTAGAAGGCAGGTTACAATCAGCCCTCCCCCACCAGGTTCAGGAAAAAAAGAAATTTTCCTTGGAGGAAAGTGAAAGAGATAAAAACTATTTATTTAACAAACACACAGGAAAAGAAAA